>NC_057721.1:61829583-61834299 GCF_004010195.1 Chiloscyllium plagiosum | reverse complement strand
CCTTCCTAACCTGCAATCTTCTTCCCGACCTCTCCGCCCCCACCCCAGTCTGACCTATCACCCTCACCTTGACCTCTTTCCATCTATCACATTTCCGACGCTCCTCCCCCAAGTCCCTCCTCCCTCCCTTTTATCTTAACCTGCTGGACAAACTTTCCTCATTCCTGAAGAAGGGCTTATGCCCGAAACGTCGATTCTCCTGTTCCCTGGATGCTGCCTGACCTGCTGCGCTTTTCCAGCAACACATTTTCAGCTCTGATCTCCAGCATCTGCAGACCTCACTTTCTCCTACAAGTAAATAGTGGTAAAGCAGAAGTTCTAATACATGGAACCCACCTGGCCATCTAACTGATCAGGTATCGTTACCCTTAGGTATCTGTACCTGATACAATTTGTTAAAGATTTCCTTGCACAGTAATGAAATGAAACAGATGAAAGTGATACTTAAAAACTAATTATGTGCCATTTGATGGCATTATCAAAAACTGTATTACGTTTAGTGCCACAGTTATTGCAGTGTGGGCACTTCTTGCTGGAGCTGCTTTTGACATGGGATTAACTTCTAGAGGAATGCATTAGTCATGCTAAGCAGAAGCAAGCTTTCATTGGCCTGATAGATTGCACCACACTTCAAATCAGAAAACCCTTTTATTGACAGCTTTTCATTGAACGCCTAAGAGCATTAGTGTATTTAGGAGGTAGATGTGTTGTATAGTCCAAAGCTGATCTCATATTCACATTCTAAAATTAATTCAATAGTGCTTTACATGTTAATCCTTACAGGATTGATTTTGAGGTCACAACAGTGCAGCAGTGGAAGATGAGAAAAAGCACTTAAAGTGACTCATTTCAATCTCATTCCCCACACTGACTAAAGTGCTAGTGTCCTTTCTTTCAGACAGTTTGCTACACAAGACAATTTCACTATCTTATAGAAAAGTTGAACTTAGTAGAAAGAAAGTAAGTACGTCATCAAAACCTGCATTACAGGCTACAACAATGTTTCAAAGAAAAATATGTTATCTCCTCCGATCCTGAAAAATCTGCATTGCTCTAGTTTTAGCTTCTTGTGAATCCCCACTTCTTTCAAACCATCACAGATGGTTGTACTTTAAGTCATCTAGGCCACTGTATAAAGTGATGTTCGATTACTGTTATTTAATGCTGTGGAGTATTATTCATTCACATTCCATTGCATCTTTAACATGGAATTATAACAACAATGTTGAGCCCATTCCTATGCTAGGCCAGCATTTCATAGCTGTCTTTTACCTTTCATTTGGACAGTATAGAAATTATGTGGAACAAAAATATTGTCCAACCATTGTGATTTGGACATTGGTGTCCACACAGAAAAACATATATCAGGCCATGCCACAGTACTGCCCAAGGACAATCAAATTTGCATAATCTGTGCACTTCCATAGACTATGAAATGCCTAAATATTTTCTGTATTGTTTTCCTCCAATTTCTTCATTTAATGTCAGCCTTCCTAATGTCAGACCGAATCATTTTCATCTTTTTTTAAACCACTGCTTAAATGTATTGTTTGAATTTGCAACTTCTTGCTGTAGGTTAGGCCTGGTGGTGCTAATTTAAAATGTTTGTCTACTCAAACACAAACATAAATTGTTGTATCTATGCACATGCGCATAGCCTACCAGAAATCTGACTAGGTTCCTTCACAAAGAATGAATATTTGGAAAGCAGCTAATAGGTACCTCATTTAATTAGCATTTGAGGGTTTACAGGAGAAAGTTAGGAGAGAAAACACAGTCAGTAATTGTTCTTGTGAAGTCAGCATAACTATAATAATAAATCAATAATTCTTAGAAATTAGCAAGAATTTGA
Source organism: Chiloscyllium plagiosum (assembly GCF_004010195.1). NCBI lineage: Eukaryota > Metazoa > Chordata > Chondrichthyes > Orectolobiformes > Hemiscylliidae > Chiloscyllium > Chiloscyllium plagiosum. The sequence goes on along the minus strand of NC_057721.1, from coordinate 61,832,447 downwards.
AAGCAATTTTGTCATTCTCATCACTTAATTGCTTTTTCACTTCAGTCACTTAATGTTAGAGACTCTTTTGTTCATCCTGGACCAATCACTTTGAAGCTACATTGCGACCTAGTGTATTAATTTTGTTCTTGTGCAGGAGACCCTTTAGCATTGTGTAGATGTAGTGGACGATGGTGCAAGGCACCGATTTTCTTATTAAACTTCATCTTTGTGTAAGAGGAATCGCAGAGGCCAGCTGGGCCTCCTGCCTGCATGCATCAAGAGTTAATTTTAAAGGACATACAGTCATCATGAACAAGTGCAGAAGGTTCTCTGGTGGTCCTGCCAAACAGCAAGGGCTCTTAATTAGCAGCAGTGCTTAATCAGAGTGCTTAAACTGGTGGAGCTCTGGGAGGTCATGCTCCTGCCTGCTGCACAGGCACAACAGCTAGCCACAAGGAACTGACAGCAGGCTTTTTTTAAATGCATCATTAAATGTGCCTTTTTCTACTTGTAACTCAATTTATCATCAGCATTTAAAAGATCAATTCTATGCCACGCAAAAATAATAGTAAAATAATTTTTCAAATTAGTATCTCTAAGAAATTGTGCAGCTTCTGAAGTTAATAGGACAGCTGATGGTACGAGATGAGAATATTCTTAACTACTCCAGAGCTCTATACCTTCAACTGCATTTGTTGCACTGGCTGCATTTACTTCAGGATACAGGCAGCTGAAAGTGTCTCTGTAAAGCATATATCTTACGCTTTAAGATTCTGTGAAATAATAACTTATTTGCACTTTAAATAGCTGCACGGTCAGTATTATTCAAAGCACTCATCATAGAGTCATAGAAATGTACAGCACGGAAACAGACTCTTCAGTCCAACTCGTCTATGCCAACCAGGTATCCCAACATAATCTAATCCTATTTGCCAGCACTTGGCCCATATCCCTCCAAACCCTTCCTATTCCTATAACCATCCAGATGCCTTTTAAATGTTGCAATTGTACCAGCCTCCACCACTTCCTCTGGCAGCTCATTCCAAACACATACCACCCTCTGCATGAAAAAGTTGCCCCTTAGGTCTCTTTTATATCTTTCCCCTCTCACCCTAAAGCTATGCCCTGTAGCTCTGGACTCCCCCACCCCCAGGGAAAAGACTTTGTATATTTATCCTAAACATGCCCCTCATGATTTTATAAACCTCTAAGGTCACCCCTCAGCCTCTGACGCTCCAGGGTAAACAGCCCCAGCCTTTTCAGCCTCTCCCTATAGCTTAAATCCTCCAACATCATCATTAATATACCTTAAGCTTGTATAGTTAAGAAAATTAAGTTTTTCTTTCAGATTACTTTCTTTTTAATTTGCAAGAGATGAAAGCAAGTGATTCTCATAAAGCCAAGACGGCTAAGTCCAGCTACTTTGGAACGGGGAGTAGGGAGGAGCCGTGTTTCCAAGATGGCACAAATACTTTTAGCTTATGTATAGTAAGACCACAAATAAAAAGCTGAACTTTCTACTGATTAGTTTGAGAAGTATATGAGAAGAAGGATGAATCTTATGAAAACTTTGCATTCCTAGTGGTAATACTGGATTTAAAAACTGTACTGAGAAATTGACTTTGAAAGTTACAAACGGAATCACATTAAACTTGCTGTAAAATTTAGAATCAATCCTATTGGAAATTCTGCAGCCAACCACACGTTCAGATAAAGTGGGTAAGAGAAACACACACATTCTGCACCACAGAAGGGGCAACCAACATTCAAGTATAAACCCTGCAGGTGTCTGGTTTAGTATCACCATACAGAACTGAAATCACGGCATTCAGCAATTAGGACCAAATTAGGACGAAAAGGAGACAGACAGTAATTCGACTTAGCCTTCCTACCTCTGTATTCAGAACACAGCAAAACTAAACTGAAGACCCCGAATAGTTACTCCAATGCTTTCTAACCTTTGTTTTAAATCATCGATCCCAGACTTTGTTAATTAATTCCCAACACCGATTTCATATCTTAAACTAATGACTTAATAATGTATTAAATATACAATTAGCTTTAGCAGAGAAAAAATGTTAAACAAGATAATCTGAAATTTCTATAATCTGAATTTGAAACATTTGTTTTCAGCCTCCTTCATAGAAAAGGCAGACAAACAAACACACACATACAGTTAAAGGATAAATGGAAGAAGATAACACAACTGATCAGATTACTTAACTGGCTTTCATGATGTGTTGTTTGACAGGCATAGATAAGACCATAAGACATAGAAGTGGAAGTAAGGCCATTCGGCCCATCGAGTCCACTCCACCATTCAATCATGACTGATGGGTATTTCAACTCCACTTACCCGCATTCTCCCCGTAGCCCTTAATTCCTTGTGACATCAAGAATTTATCAATCTCTGCCTTGAAGACATTTAGCGTCCCGGCCTCCACTGCACTCTGTGGCAATGAATTCCACAGGCCCACCACTCTCTGGCTGAAGAAATGTCTCCGCATTTCTGTTCTGAATTTACCCCCTCTAATTCTAAGGCTGTGTCCACGGGTCCTAGTCTCCTCGCCTAACGGAAACAATTTCCTAGCATCCACCCTCTCCAAGCCATGTATTATCTTGTAAGTTTCTATTAAATCTCCCCTTAATCTTCTGAACTCCAATGAATACAATCCCAGGATCCTCAGCCAGTGGGGACCAAAACTGGACACAGTACTCCAAACAGGGCCTAACTACAGCTTTATAAAGTCTCAGTAGCACAACAGTGCTTTTATATTCCAACCCTCTTGAGATAATTGACAACATTGCATTCGCCTTCTTAATTCCGGACTCAACCTGCATGTTTACCTTTAGAGAATCCTCAACCAGCACTCCCAGATCCC
>NC_057721.1:61778139-61829030 GCF_004010195.1 Chiloscyllium plagiosum | reverse complement strand
AATTTTATGACCTTTTAGCTTTTCTAGCACTTTCTCTTTTGTAATGGCAGCCATACTCAACTCTGCCCCCTGACTCCCTTTAATTGTTGGGATATTACTCATGTCTTCCACTGTGAAGACTGACGCAAAGTACTTATTAAGTTCTTCTGCTATTTCCTTATCTCCCATCACTCGGCTTCCAGCATCAGTTTGAAGTGGCCCAATGTCTACTTTTGCCTGTTGTTTGTTTCTTATGTATTGAAAGAAACTTTTATTATCATTTCTAATATTACTGGCTAGCCTACCTTCATATTTGAACCTCTCCTTCCTTATTTCTCTCATTGTTATCTTCTGTTTGTTTTTGTAGCCTTCCCAATCTTCTGATTTCCCAGTGCTCTTGGCCACTTTATAGGATCTCTCTTTTTCTTTAATACATTTCCTGACTTCCTTTGTTAGCCATGGCTGTCTAATCCCTCCCCGGATAATCTTTCTTTTCTTGGGGATGAACCTCTGTACAGTGTCCTCAATTATACCCACAAACTCCTGCCATTTTTGCTCTACTGTCTTCTCCGCTGGGCTCTGCTTCAAGTCTATTTTCGTCAGTTCCTCTCTCATACCCTCATAATTACCTTTATTTAACTGTAACACCATTACATCCGATTTTGCCTTCTCTCTTTCAAACTGCATTCTGAACTCTACCATATTATGATCGCTGCTTCCTAAGTGTTCCCTTACTTTAAGATTTTTTATAAAGTCTGGTTCATTACATAGCACTAGGTCCCTTGTGGGCTCCATGACAAGCTGTTCCAAAAAGCCATCCTGTAAGCATTCCATGAATTCCCTTTCTTTGGATCCACTGACAACATTATTTTCGCAGTCCACCTGCATATTGAAGTCTCCCATGATCACCGTGACCTTGCCTTTCTGACATGCCTTCTCTCTTTCCCGGTACATGTTGTGCCCCTGGTCCTGACCACTGTTAGGAGGTCTGTACATAACTCCCATTATGGTTTTTTTGCCTTTGTGGTTCCTCAATTCCACCCACACAGACTCCACATCATCCGACGCAATGTCGTTCAGTGCCATAGGTTTAATTTTGTTCTTAACTAACAAGGCCACCCCGCCCCCTCTGCCCGCCTCCCTGTCTTTTCAATAAGTTGAAAAATGTTTAACTGCCAGTCCTGACCCCCCTGCAACCAAGTCTCTGTGATGCCTACCACATCATAATCATTCACGATGATCTGTGCCATTAGTTCATCTGCTTTGTACAAATGCTACGAGCATTCAGGTAAAGTGCCTTACTGTTAACTTTCATCATTAGAGATATTGGAAGTCATAAGTCCTAAGTTATCCTTCCTTTTTGCTGCATTCCCAGTCTGCCTCAAGTTTAAATCCGCCTGCACACATGCTATCCTCCTGCTTATCTTTCCAATTAACTCCATACTCCCTGTCGCGTTCACTTTCCCTTCCCCCCCAACTCAGAAGTTTAAAGTCCTACTGACCACCCTATTTATCCTCTTCACTGGAACATTGGTACCTGATCGGTTCAGGTGGAGACCGTCCCAACAGTTCAGATCCCCCCGGTTCCAAAACTGATGCCAGTGCCCCATGAAGTGGAATCCCTCTTTCCCACACCAATCCCTTAGCCACGTGTTTACTTCCCTAATTTTCTTATCCCTATGCCAATTGGCATGTGGCTCGGGCAGTAATCCGGAGATTATGACCCTTGAGGACCTGTACTTCAATTTCCTTCCTAGTGCTCGATAATCCCCAAACAGATCCTCCACCCTAGCTTTGCCAATGTTGTTAGTCCCAACGTGGACCACAACAACTGGATCCTCCCCCTCCAATATCCTTTCAAGCCTGTCGGAGATGTCCCGCACCCTGGCACCGGGCAGGCAACACACCACGCGAGACTCCCGATCCGGCTGGCAAAGGATATTATCTGTCCCCCTAATTATAGAATCCCCTATAACAACTACTTGTCTTTTTGCTCCCCCCCCTTGAATGGCCTTCTGCACCATGGTGCCGTGGTCAGCTGGCTCATCCTGTCCAGAGCCCTTTTCCTCATCTGTACAGGGAGCAAGAATTTCATACCTGTTGGACAAGGTCAAGGGCTGAGGCTCCTGCACTCCTGAGCTCAGGTTCCCCCTACCTGCCACACTTACAGTCACACTCTGCACTCTGCATGTGGATGACTTGGTTGTTTTTCTGGACTCACTGATCAGGATCACCTTCTCAGTTCATCCAAACATAGGCAGCATTACTTCTAACTCAGTTTTCTACTCTCTGGACTTACAAATCTTGGTGTGGAAGATAATGGAAGATTTTTCAAATCTTCATGCTGTGTTGTCAGTTCAGCCATAACTCTGGCTCTGGGTCGGCCCTAATAGACTGAACATCTTTTCCCAAGGCCTCAATTACCATCCAACATCTGCCAGCTACTTGATTACAGAGTCTCTTCCAGACTTTCCTGAACCAGTTCCTAGGTACTGACCTCATTAATAGCCAATTTCTGCAAACTGCTATCTTAAACACAATGCTCTTCCCATGCTCACTCTCTGTAGGAACCCTTTTATTCAGCCTGAAATTAACCTCAAGGCCTGACCTCACAAATAAACAAAAACTCATTTTATATGTTCTTTTCCTCCAACAACAAGCTGCTTCAAAGTCCACAAGTTGTTTTCAGCTCCAAACCAAAATTGATAAAGGAATAAAAATAATTAACATCAACCAGGGTTCTAATACAGACTTTTAATTATGATTTTAAAGCAACCTGTTTGGACATAAATTGGAAACCTCCAGGGCAGGTAAGACTTTAACCTGAATTTCTTGACCACTACTGCGCAACAAGATTCCCATCCAGGCTGTTTAAACAGGTGAGACATCGAATCACTACTCTTATCAAGTGCTTGATTTCAGCCAGTTGACAAATAGTTTCCAAAGTAGATGACTATATCTAATTTTTAAAAATGTTACTTTGTGTTAAAAATAGGAAAGGAAGAACTTAAAAGGAGTTCAAACATGGATAATTAATTAATTCCCTACACTATCATATTTTAATTGCAGAATAAAATGCATTTAATGTATGTTAAGGTGTATAAATGTACTGCATGATGATAACTTTTTTGTTAATTTAGAAATGAAGCTGATTTGACTATTGAGGAAGGACTGAATCTTTTGATCAGAATTTTACAGTTCCTTGCAGGCCTTGGTAGACAAAAGGCCTGTAACATTTCCTAGGTGGTTTTCCCCCCTTCATCTTGTCTGCAATTTTACATAGGTAGCCTGCCCACTCTGCTCCCAATGGAGGCTATTAAGTAGCTAACTATTAGCCACTTAAAGGATTAAATGGAGAGCAGTAGTCCCATCTCCATCCAATGTACACTCCTCTTGCTATGATTGGGAGGCAGAGTCCCTGCCAAATCTCCCAATGGCCAGTTGGGAAACCCTGCCATCTGAAAAAAATCCTGCTCCTTATTTCCTTGTGCTTTTGAAGGTTCACACTCATTATTTAACTTATGTTTTCTCTTTCACATCATAAATAATCTGTTTACATTACAAATTAGTAGACTGCCCTTGTAATTATTCAGTTTGACAATAACATGAACATTATTACCAATTATTGCAAATCACATTGCAAATGTACAGTTATGTTTAATAGGATTGGATCATCGCTCATTAAACAAAGTTGGCAAATTAACAGGCCAACTCATAAATTTTAGATTCCATTTCAGAAAAAAATTAAATGGCTGCCTTTTTTCATTTTTAAAAAATAGCTTTGATATCTAAGAGTGCAATGTGTTAATTCAATTGAGTCTAATTTTGTTTCCTGTACTTTTGTAAATTGTGCTACAGAAGTTGCAACTTTTCAAATACTGAAAGAAAGAATGCCATACACAGATGCAGCATCATGATTCGAAACTAATTAACCATGTCAGCTCCCAAAATGTACTAATGCCATCAAATGGAGATTCAACCTAAACACTTTCCCACTAAGGAGAAAAAGGTGACAACAAAGTAAACAAAATTATGTCCCAAGCAGTGGTTAGTGAGTTATTCTTCGTTATCACTGGTAGGTAGTAGCAAAAGCATAACACTTCTTCACATAACTATGTTAGTATAAGACCATAAGACATAGGAGTGGAAGTAAGGTCATTCGGCCCATCGAGTCCACTCCGCCATTCAATCATAACTGATGAGCATTTCAACTCCACTTACCCGCATTCTCCCCCTAGCGCTTATGTAGATGGTTGAAAATTATTTTTAAAACAAAAACAATGCTTTTCAGGAATTTCAATGTAAATTTTCAGAGATGTCAGCAATTTGCTTTTTTTTTAAATTTCACCCTTCCATCAGCCTAGAGTTCAGATGTACATACACATACAATGTGGCTTCATTGGCTCAGGCATAACTGCAGGATCGAAGACAGATTAATGTCTGAGGACTTTTGCACGATAAGGTAACCTGAGCCACCAACCAGAAGGTCACCCAAAGCCCTGCTTCAGGTATGGTTTCAAGAGAGTGACAAGAAGTCCCTACACAAATCCTTGGAAAACACTTGTTAATAACATGGCTGAATGTCTACATCTCCTGATAGCTAACATATGCCATCACAATGATCAGCTTAGCAAAAGGCACCAATGCCAAAACAATTCAGAACATCTGGTGTGGCATTTGTAACACAATTTGCCTCTCAAGGATTGGCCTCTTCAGTCATCAGCAATGGTGTTCCATATGAAGACATCCAAAGCGAAATGGATTTGTTTGCTATCACATTTCTTGGATCAATATCATGGACAAACTATGGCATTGAAGCAATTCAAAGTGTAATATTAAGTTCATAAATCCCCTAGTTAGACAAAAACAATATAATAATTTTCTATAATGTATCACTCATATGACATGTACTCTAATAAGGTTTCCTCATTAATCATATGACATATAAAAGACTCTCCAGAATGCAATGCATGTTAAAACATACTATTATTGTAACAGCAATAAATAGGATTTTTGATACAGATAGATTTGAACATCGTAGTGAACTATTGTTCATATAATCTAACCATCTGAAGAGCTATAAATCATGAGATCCTATTTGTTTAAAAGTCAATTAAGTCTGTACAATGTAATTTCAATAGCTTGCTAAAATACCTATACTCCAGAAGTAAGGTGGATATTTTATTCATTAAAGAATGCAGTTTCTACCTTAATTTAATTATTCATAAAATCAACATAGTATATATTTAATAGCACCAACTTTGAAATGATTAACAAGGATTTTCAGCTTGCTGCTTTAATTACAACATTTTGTCCTTATGCAAAATTCCTGAAGTTTAATGTCTCTTCAGCTTTTCTACACATGCAGTAAAATTATAAAATCTGTCAGTATGTTATTAAAATATTGTACTCAAGGAATCCTTTTTTAAAGAAAATCATCTTGATTGAGTTGTCAGCCTAGGGAGGTTTTGAACAGCAAGGGAGACGGCTACATTCTCTGAACTCTCTATCCTGAAGACTAATGCAGTAATGTTTAGTCTGTTCTATTGACACAGCCCTTTGCATTATAAAAGGTTTCATCAGCTTTTCTTAGGAGGGAAATAAATTGGAATTCTTTGTAAACTGTTAACTAAATTCAGAAATGTTAAACTAATCCTGTGGGTACACATATATCTGCCTGAGAATACCACAGATTCCTGATTTTTTTTGCACTTTAAGCAGATTTGAACATCGGTTTAAAATAGCAGTATAAACTAATTTCCCACCAGCTCTATAAGCCGCAGGTCCCAAATTTACTTCTAAAATCAATGGCAAGATACTTTCTTTAGACACAGCTGTAAATGTAATTTATTCTACAAAGCAAAATGTGCCACGTTAAATTGTACAGATTTACAAACTTAGAAAGTGAAACCACCCAGTCTCTGGGTTTTCAGATTATAGCTGCCATTAGAGGAAATATAAATAAAATGAAGGTAATATGAACCACATGATGCCTGTTCTGCTCCAATGTGTTAAAATGATGGCTTGAAACACTAAATGCCTTCAGAGAGAAATAAGAATTAGAAAAATGAAACAAATAAAGGAAATAAATTAGTGCTCATTATCAAATGCAAATTTCAGAATAAACTCTCAAAAGGTCTGTGACATGCGTTGCCTCTTGACTAATACAGTTAAAACTCTGTGCTTTTAATGGAAATCATTATATCTTTACACTGGGATCCTTGAGTGCTCTCCTTAAATTTCTGCTATGGTACTTCAACTTAAAATGATCATTATGAAGTATCAAAGTGTTGTAACACAGATTCTCATTCTATACTGGGTAAAATAAATAGAAATTGAAGGAAAATTATGCAGGCTGTAGATACAAGGTTTATTGTTAACAATATTCTACAAGGTTGAGACAATGGAATTTAACAGCGCTGGAAATTGAATTGCTCTCATAAATTGAGAATACATTGCAATGTCAATGTACTCATAATGGCATTAAACACATTGACAAGTCAATGTGCTTTTTCTTTAAAACCTGGACCACTAACAGAGTTATTCTGCAACTAACTACAATAATTGTCAATAAAACTGTAAGTAACAGTAATTTCAAGAAAACATCTTAAAAACATGTAACGTTTGAATGGGAAAACATGGCACCCTTTAAGAACAAATTGTTCTTGATGGAAGCCAGTAACTCAACATTAGGTACAGTTCCACAGATGCTACTAGTTCTACAAAAAATGGTATTTCCTCAAATATGAGACTATTTAACGAGTATGATATGCTATTTCAACATTGGGCATTTAAACAAGGCCCATTAAGTCCTTACTCTACATAAACATACTTCCCTGGAAGCTTCACCGGCTGTGATCAGAAATGAGAACCTTGGCTGATATCTTGCTTCCTAGCCTGGAGACATTGAGGTCAATTGCATTGCTTGAATGCTACTCAGTCTGTGATGAATGAATCCTGCTGGAAAGTGCACACTGAACATCTGTTAAAAACAGGAGCAGGCTCGGTTGTAACACCCTGGTCTCATAAATAAGAGTAATGACCTGGGTGAAGTATAGGGGAACTATCAGTGATCTTGGAACCATTCTCTAACAGTCAGCACATTCAGGAGACTAAGAGAGAAAAGGGAAGGAATTTCAACATTAAGAAACAAGTCAAAGGAAATCCAAGCTATTGGGCACCAAGTAAGAAATGTGAAATGAATTTAGCACTTACAGCATTTCTAAACATGCTGTAAGAGCTTATTTTGCTATTTTCTACTTCCAGTTCTATCATTTCACCATTATGCACATTGAAACAATATTTTATATAATGGTTCTTGTGGAATAAACACAACATATGAATGTGCTAATGATGACAACAAGTGTTGGCAAATGTTAGAGAACTGAGTTTTGAATACTACAGAATCATTTACTACTGTGTTCTGACTTGCAATTTTCAAAATGAATGTTTGGCAAACCACTCAAATATATTCACAAAATGCCACAAAGGAACTTTAAATATCAGCAAAAAAATTAAGATTCCTCGCCAAAGTTCTATAGATGGGTGTGCATGACTGTGGGTCACATTGCTCCTGACATTATGTAAAATACTGACAATATATTTCATCCTACAGCAGTGGATCAAACAATTATTTCACACACATAAGAACACCAAACCACTTTAATAGTTCAGAAACTGCTTATGGATGAAAACAAAACAAAGGATTGCACAAGAAATGTAAACAAATAGTTACTAGTAAAATGGGATTTGAAGTTCATCCCAGGAACAGGCAAATCACCTTCAAAAATCAAATTGTATTTGGATTGTAATGATGTGCACCTGATGAATAATGGTTGCTACAAATACAAAATTATCAGTTTATCCACAGAGTCCATCTCTAAAGATATAAGCACAAAAATAAATAAAAATATATGCGAACAAGTAAACACAAACCCAACACTATTAATTAATTAAAACATCAATTCTAAATCATGAAACCACCAACCTGGAGAAGCCTTAAATGAATAAAACACATTTTGTATAAATATAGAGAAAAGTTCAAGAAATGAATATTTGATGTAATTTTGAAGATAATGAGAATAGCTTTGTTAAACAAATGTAAGCTTTAAAAATGGAATGACAAAATATTCTTTCAGACTAAAAGAACTCCTGGCGCAATTCCCTTCACAGGGCTGTGAAAATACAGATTTCAGATCACTTTCCTAGTTCTTTTTGTACAAATCATCCTTTCCAATAAACAAAGTTATTGATGAAATTAATGTCAGATCTTGCCACTAAATTACATATTCCTTTGACCCAATATTATTTTCCTACCATCAGTTGGTAAAGGGCTGAGTGCTATTTTTATCAATGCACAACTTGATCACACCATTCCTGTGGACAAGTCTGTGAAAATGTACTTTGTTAAACTTTAATGTATTCCTGAAACACCATCAGCTAATTCTTGGCAAAATAATAGCTGCAAGTCAGAGTTTGAAACTGAGTCTTTGATTGGGAATGACACTGGGCTCTTCCAAATGATAACTTCCATTCCTAATTGAAGGAAACAAAGGATAAAACCATTCCATTTCACTGATCAAGCAGTTTTGTTAGTATCGAGGCTGATATTTCTAGGAAGGAATAAGCACACATTTCCAATGTGAAGAACACATTGATAGAAGCAAGGAGAAAAATATACAACAAAATTTCAGAAGAAAAATCGTTTGCAGTTGCATTTCATGAATAACTTTCTGATGTCTTAGCCAAAGTACAAAAATTAAATTAAAATTACAACAAGAAAACAATGAAGCATTCACATACAGCACTGACATTATTTTTCAAAATTATAATTATGTGGTTGGGATTAAAGAAGTTCAGCTCAGATATAAATTTTAAAAATTGAATTAACATTTAAAATATTAATACAGATTAGAAATCAAAAAGATCAATAAAATAGCAAATCTAAATTTTATTTACTTAATTCTTGAAAAATTTTGTAGTAGAATTCTTCATTTTTTATTAAGAGAAACAAACCCATGTGAAAATTTTAGTAACAGTTTTCAGGTTTTAAAGAATCATTCCTATTGAAAAATTTTATATTTCAAACAAGACACTTGAAAATGCAACAAGTTTGTTCAAGTCACTATTATCCAAAACAAAAATTCCATGCTTTGCCCCCTCAAAATACGTACAAAGAATATATTTAATACTTATTCTTAGGGGGGGAAACAATTATTCAACCTTTCACTCTTTTTAAGAAAACAGAGATCATTTTGCCCTGAAGACTAAACATACAATTCAGGTAGTGAGAGTTACTCATTCTGATGAAACACATGCTGAATATCCTTCGAGAACAATTTTAGAACAGTTAATAGGAGAAAAGTAATAACTGTGCAAGCTGGTCTCTGTTAGCTGTCAACATTCATTAAGTGCACTGCTCACTCTCAATTCTAAACAAGCAACATTGTCTGAATATAAAGTTTGGCAGTGACAGGCACTCCATGCAGTCTACTGTTTTCTTGCTCTAGCATTACAGCAATCATCTATTTCAGAAAGTTGAAAGGCCAAGTGATTTTAGTTATTCAAAGATTCTGCCTCCACCACTCTACATGGGTTGATTATTCTTTCAGCAAGTGAAAGGATTCAGAAAAGATTTACAAGGATGTTGCCAGGATTGGAGGTGAGAGAGGCTGAATAGGCTGGGGCTTTTTCCTTGGAGCATCAGAGGCTGAAAGCTAACCATACAGAATCATGAAGGGCATGGATAGGGTGAATAGACAAGGTCTTTTCCCAGGGTTGGGGAGTCCAAAACTAGAGGGCATAGGTTTAGGGTTGCCTTTAGGAAAAAGATTTAACAGGGACCTGACAGGCAACTTTTTCATGCAGAGCATGTCTGTATGGAACGAGCTGCTGTTGGAAATGGTGGAAGCGGGTACAACTATGTCATTTAAAAGCCATCTGGATGGGTATAAGAAGAGAAAAGGTTTAGAGGGATATGGGCCAAATGTTGGCAAATCGGAATGGATCAGTTTAAGCTATCTGGTCAGCATGGATAAGTTGGACCTAATAGTGTGTTTCCATTATGACTCTATGTGACTCCTGGAATGTCTTCTGAACTTATCTTTACAATTTAAACTTTGCTTTACAGTTGGTATTTGACCTAAAATAACACAAGTTTTGAGTTTTCTATACAACTTCTGGGCCTGGAGCCTAATACTCAAATAATTTAAAAATGAAAATCTGCCAAGCCCCAGCAACAATGCAGTGAAGATATCAATTACAAAAAAAGAAACAACTCTTCAGCTGTAAAAGGAGTTGGAAAGAAAAGACTTTATACAAGTACATAAAGGATATGTAATAGAAGTAAATATGGAATGTTACAAATTAAATGCCAGTTGCAAGACAAGGTTTAAACGTAGTAAAAGTTAAGTTCAGTGGAGTTCGGGTCAGTTAGATACTATTGAATTAATCAGATAGACCACAATAACCTTTTCTGAGCCTGTACATTCTGGTGCATCTAAGATCTCTTTCAATTGTGTGTATCTTTGTGAAGTTGCTTGTCATTCAAAATAATGGGAAAAAAGGTCGGGAAGAAAGCAAATATGATTGTCTTTTAAGTGAATTATTGTCACGAAAAAGGATTTCAAAACAGACAGAAAATAACTACTTCATGCTGGGTGGGTAGTCTGTTTGGAGATATTCATATTTCAGTTGAATTTTTCTACAAATCTTTTTGCAAATTTAGCAATGAAAATCTATTCTTGTCACCTATCTCTCCATAAGTTGTTAACATAAGGGACTACTTAATTTCATACTCTTCACACAAATACTATAGAATTTGCCACATTTTACAGGATTTTTTGCATGAATTCATTACCATAAAAACAATTTTGCTGGAGTTATTTGCACACACAGTTGTAGCAATGCATTTATTTTGTCCATGCTGACAAAAAGTCATCACTGTGTAAAACGCTATTTTTGCTAACAGTTTTCAAGTTAATCTTACACTTATATTTGAATTGAACAAGTGCTATAAAACAGATACGTAACATCTGTTTACAATTTAATACAATTGCAATTACACTGCACAAGGTCAATTTGGTCAATTGAGTTTTACATCAAGATCTGCTGCAGTGGATTTTTTCAGAGCCTACTCCCTTTCATAGTAACTGAAATCTAAGTACAAGTTGTTAAATGTCAGTTTTAATTGAGACTGGCAAGAACAGTTGGACCCATACCCACAGTGGTTTACCCAAAATGAAGTATTGCTAACTCAAGTTTATAATTTTTTCAAACCTTGTTTGGAAAGTAAGAATACATCACTTCAAATAAAATCAGACAACAATAATGTGACATCTGACCTTGCTTGTGCACAGAGAAATTGAAATAAAACTATAAAGAACAAAAATATAAGTCTACAACATTTGTGAAGGTTTGTAGCTCAGGTTGAGACCTACACCCCATAAGTCTACAACTCTGAAAGTAAAAATGTAACCTGACAGAATGCATCATCACATCTTTTATGGACAAATCGAAAGTATATTAATTGCAATAATAGCACAAATCTCAGTGTACACAAAATTGAGAGATGTTGGCTCTGCTAAACTATTCTCCAGATTATAAGTTCCTATTCCTAGTTACATCAGTGTATGTTTGACAAGCATCCAGATAAAAGGTAAAGTCCCCACAGTCTTACTGAACAGAGGGCTGGTCCTTCATTATAGACAGACAGTTGGTGGTAGTTTAACCAGAGGGTCACAATACCTAAGACAAGGGGAGAGGTTGAGAAGGAAAGTCCTTCATGGTAAACTCATACAGTGCAGGAATGAACCCATGTTGTTGATATCACTCTGTACCAGCTAACTGAGCTAACCAAGTCAAGTGGATTATAAGAAATTAGGTAGGAGTTGACCTTTCGGCAAATTTAGTGCACTCTACTGTTCAATAACATCACGTTTCCTGTAACATCCTACTAGTTTACTAATCTGAAAATCCTCCATTTGTCCTGACTTTGTTTGCTGTATCTTCTATCCATGCTAAAATATCATCCTAACACCATTTGTTCTCATCTTGTGCAGTCAACTCTCCAATAATACTTCCACCATGTAAACTATTTGATGGCTCAAGTAGCAGTCAGAGATTACTACCTTTCTGGTGCTGCTTTTCAGTTTAATCCCTAGCTGTTGATAATCCCCCATCAGAACTTCTTTCCTAGTCTACCAATGTTGTTCATACCCATGTGGACCAAGACAGCTGGATTCTTTCCTTCCCTCTCCAGTCTCAAGGAAAATCCTGAACCCTGGTACTCAGCCAGCAACACCCTTCAAGACTCAAGCTTAGCTGCATGGAAAAGAATCTATCCCTTTAACTCTACTGTTGCCAATCATGACGTTCGTTTTTACTCATTACACGTTAATGGCTCCATGCACAAAGGCGCCCTGGTTAGTTTGCTCATGCACCCTGCAGTCTGTGCTCTCATCCAGAAAGAACCTTGAATGTTTTGTACAATTGCAAGGGAAACTGCTCCTCAACTGATATTGTATGGATCCTGAAATCTGCCTTATTCATATCCTCCTGTACCCGACTACAGGCCAATCTGAAGTACTAGTCAAATAGGTGTTACTGCCTCTTGGAACAAAGTAACTGTTCCCCACCCCCTCAATATATCCAAATGGCTAAAGCCTAAACCCCAGCTTATCAATTTGCAGCTTAAGCTCCTCCAAGCTACAAACACTTACTACAGATTTGATCTCCATGGATCACGAAGAGCTTTGTGGTGCAGTGGTAATGTTCTTACCTTTGAGACAAAGGCCCAGGTTCAAGTTCTACCTGCTTCAGATGTGTGCTGTGTATTAATAACTGTGAGCTGATGATTAGAAAATATCTTGTCATTGATCACAGAGATGTTCACCAGTTTCCATATGCTACAGCTGCAACACATTACCTGCCTGTCATCTCTGATAAGTTTTAATTAATGAGGTTTACAATCTAGAAATATCACTCAGATCTTAGGTTTAGCAAGACCAAGTAATTTATCTTGAACAAAAAACAATGCAACACAGGAACAGGCCCTTCAGCCCACCAATGCTGTGCTGACATTTGATGCTTTTCTAAACTAGAAACCTTTCTGCCCCATCTCCCTCTATTTCCTGACTATTCATATGTCTATCAAGATGCCCCTTAAACCTCACTATTGTACCTGCCTCCAACACCTCCTCTGCAGCACATTCCAACCACTTACCATGCAAAATATTTGCTTCTCACATCTCCTTTAAATTTACTCCTTTTTACCTTAAACCTGTGTCTCCTAGTAACTGACATTTCTATCCTAAGAAAAAGACTCCATATATCCATTCTATCCATGCCTCCCAATTTTGTAAACTTCTATCAGGTAACCCCACATGGTTCAATCTTTCACCAATCTCTCCTCATAGCTAACAGCTGCCTAACTAGGCTACACCCTGGTAACCGCTTCTGTACCCTACAAAGCCTCTTCATCCTTCTGACAGTGTGGCGACCAGAACTATACAAATATTCCAATTGTGTCCTAACTAAAATTCTACACAGCTGCAACATGCCTTGCCAATTTTTATACTCTACGCCCCAGACATCAAAGGCAAGTATGCCATATACCTTCATGACCACCTTATCCACGTGTTGCCACTTTAAGGGAACTGTAGGCTTGTGTACACAGATCCCGCTGTGTGTTGATGTTATTAAGGGTTCTGCCACTTACTGCATACTTCCCTTCTACATTAGAGCTTCAAAATGCATCACTTCACATTTGTTCAAATTAAACTCCATCTCCCATTTCTCCGCCCAATTTTCTAGCTTCTCTATATCTTGCTGTATGTTCTGACAATCCTCCACACTATCTGCAACTCTCCCAGTCTTTATATCATCCATAAACTTAATCAGGCCACCTACATTCTCCTCTAAATCACTTACATATATTACAAGCAACAGGGGTCCCAGCAATGACCCCTGCAGAACACCACTGATCACGGATCTTCAATCAGAAAACACAGTTCCATCGCTACTCTGCCGTCTCTAATTAAGCCAGTTGTATCCATCTTACCAGCTCACCCTTTTGTATCAACCTGTCGTGAGGGCATTACAATTTGAAAACAATATTTATATTTTCCCAGTACCTGTAAGAACTACTGCTCATGTTTAGAAAAATGAAACCTTAAATGTTTATTAAACAATTACTTACCAGCTCACCTATTAAAGCCTTTAAGCATCACTAGCTTCTGAAGTCAGGGAGACAACCTGCACAAAATTCCTGAGTTACAACAAGTACTTGTCACATTAAGGGCTGGGCATACTCCATGCTCCCATACTGGGCATAAATTTATTATATCTTGTGTGCTTATTTATACCACAGAACCTTGCAGTGTGCAGTTTTGAGAGCAGAAGACTGAGAACAAATAGGGTAAGCACCAGGTGCTCTGCTCCAGTAAATGCCTGATCATAACAGATTTCAAATTCTTTTTTAAAAGATGAATACTGAGAAAGTTCTCAATTGAATAATTAGGGTACATGTAGATCATCACTGAATACTAATGTTTCCATAACATCAGCATGAATAAATCTTGAAGTGTAGATGTATAATTCTATCAATCAAATATTTTTCTCAGACTCTCACCAAAGATACAGAATTGTCAACTGCACAAGAGGAAATCATCCCCAAACATGGCAACAATAAAAGTGAATTAACATGCAAAGCCAAAACAAAAAAAAATTCTGATGGATTCATACCTTTATGAAGTCTGGAATACTTTACAATACCTAGCTTGAATCCCTAAGGAAGATCTTTCGGTTAGTAATCTGAACAAAAAAAAACACTTCTCTGTGCTTGTGAAAAATTGCTCATCCAAATTACAGCCTGATTACCCAATCAGAAACTCTTCCATTAATACAAAGTGACTGAGCTTTGCATCACTTACTGTCAAACACACAGAAGCTACAGTGTGAAAACAGACCATTCAGCCAATTAAATCAATGTAGGCATTCACCCCTCATGCAAACAAATAATTTTAATCATGCTGCCAATCCTATATCAATATTCTTTTATTCTTCATGCCTTCATCCAACTGATCACAATTTTTTATAAAACCATTTAAGGTAAATAGTGAAGTATAGTGCTCTGCCTCACTGAGGTTGTACTCTGGAAACAAAGCCTCTTATTTCCACAGTCATAACAAAAGTTAAAGATATTAGAAAAGTATGCACAATTCTCCAATTTATCCACCTTTTGGATGCAGATGCAGGCTGGGTTTCTGTACTCAGCAAGAATGTATCAGGCATAGACAGCAGGAATCAAGTGAATTTCTTGAGGTGTGTAGGGGGTGTACAGGAAAATCAGGAGGCCAAAAAGAGTACAAGTAGTAGTCTTGGCAGATAACATTAAGGAGAATCCAGAGATTCGACAAGTATACTAAGGGCAAATGAGCAACTAGGGAGAGAACAGGCTCCTTTGAAGATCAACAAGGGTATCTAAATGTGAAACCATAGGAGATGGGTTAAGATCCTAAACAAAAGGTTCATGCTAGCATTTACTGTGGAGAAAGAAATGGAAGCTAGGGAACTCAGGGAAATAAATCATAATATCTTGACGAGAGTCCATGTTACAGAAGAAGAGGTGCTGGAGATCTTAAAACACATAAAGGTAGATATATCTCCAGGACCTAATCAAGTTTATCCCAGGACATTATGGGAAGCTAGAGAAGAAATTGCAGGTCCCCTAACAGAGATATTTCTATCATCGATAGCCTCGGGTGAGATGCTGGAAGACTGGAGGGTGGCTAATGTTGGACCATCATTTAAGAAAGGCTGCCAGGAAAAGCATGGGAATGACAGACCAATAAGCCTGATGTTAGCAGTGGATAAGTTGTTAGAGGGGACTTTGAGAGATAGGATATACATGCATTTGGAAAGGTAAGGACTGATTAGAGATAGTGGGTATGGTTTTGTGCGTGGGAAATCATGTCTCACAAATTTGATTGAGTTTTTGTTTGACAGGTGACCAAGAGATAGATGGAGGCAGAGCAGTAGGTGTTGTCTACATGCACTTTAGCAAGGCCTTTGACAAAATTCCACATGGTAGACTGGTTAGTAAGATTGGATCACATGGAATCCAAGGAGAGCTAGCCAAGTGGATACAAAATTAGCTTGACGGTAGGAGATAGAGGGTGGTCATAGGCGGTTGTTGCTCAGACTGGAGGTTTGTGACCAGCAGTGTGCTGCAAGGATCGGTGTTGGGTCCTGTGCTATTCGTCATTTATATAAATGATTTGGATGAGAATATAGGAAGCATAGAAGTCATAGAGATGTACAGCACGGAAACAGTAAGTTTAGTTGGTGGTATCAAAATCGGTGGTATAGTGGACAGTGAAGAAGGTTATCTAAAAGTACAACGGGATCTTGATCAACTGGGTCAGTGGGCTGAGGAATGACAGATAGAGTTTAATTTAAATAAAGGTGAGGTGCTGTATTTTGGAAAGACAAACCAGAGCAGGACTTACACAGTTAACGGCTGAACCCCTGGGAAATGCTGTCAACAGAGAAGTCGAGGGATGCAAGTACATAGTTCCTTGAAAGCGGTGTCATCAGTAGTCAAGGTGGCGAAGAAGGCGTTTGACAACGCTTACCTTCATCGGACAGAGCACTAAGTACAGCAGTTGGGAAGTCATATTATGGCTGTACAAGAATTTGGTACGGCCACCTTTGGAGAACTGTGTACAACTCAGGTCGTCTTGCTTTCGAAGGATGTTATTAAACTGGAAAGGGCTCAAAAACGATTTACAAGCATGTTACCGAGACTGGAGCATTTGAATTAAAAGGAAAGGCTGGATAGGCTGAAACAATTTTCCCTGGAGTGTAGGAAGCTGAGGGGTGACCTGATAGAGGTTTGTAAAATTATAATGGGTTTGGATACAATGAATAGCCAAAGTCTTTTCTCCAGGGTAGGGGAGTTCAAAACTAGGGGCCACAGGTTTAAGGTGTTAGGGAAAAGATTTAAAAGGGACTGAAGGGCAACGTTTCACAAAGAGGGTGGTGTGTGTATGGAACAAGATGCCAGAGGAAGTGGTAGAGGACGATATAATTACAACATTTAAAAAACACTTGGACAGGCATATGGTTTAGGCAAGTTTTAGAGGAATATGGCCAAATGCTGGTAAAGGGGGCTAGTTCAGTTGGATGAGTTTGAATGAGTTGGGCCGAAGGGGCTGTTTCCACGCTGCAATGATTATTTACTTTAAGTAAATAGATTCTAGCTACAGATAACAATTATGAATGGTTGACAATGGGCCAAGGAGTGGCAGATGGAGCTTAATCTAGATAGATGTAGAGTGCTGCATTTTGAAAAGGTAAATCAGAACAGGACTTATACACTTAATGGTAAAGCGAAAGTGAGTACTGCAGATGCTGGAGATTAGAGTCAAGAGTGTGGTGCTGGAAAAGCACAGCAGGTCCTGTTGACATGCTGTACTTTTCCAGCACCACACTCTTGATTTAATGGTAAGGTCCTGCGGAGCACTGCTGAACAAAGAGATCTTGGAGTGCAAGTTCATAGTTCCTTGGAAGTGGAGTCACAGGTTGACAGGATAGTGAAGAAGGTATTTGGTATTATTAGCTAGGGGGTCATGTTGCAGCTGTACATGACACTGGTTAGGCCACTTTTGGAATGCTGCGTCCAATTCTAGTCTCCCTGCTGTAGGAAAATGTTGTGAAACTTGAAAGGATTCAGAAAAGATTTACAAGGATGTTGACAGGGTTGGAGATTTGAGCTATTGGGAAAGGTTGAATAGACTGGGGCTGTTTTCCCTGGAGCGTCAGAGGCTGAAGGGTGACCTTATAGAGGTTTATAAAATCATGAGGGGCAAGGATAGAGTGAATAGCCAAGGTTTTTTCCCCGGGCTGGGAGTGTCCAAAACTAGAGGGCATAAGTTTAAGGTAAGAGGGAAAAGACTTAAAAAGGAACTAAGGAGCAACTTTTTCACACAGAGTGTGTGTACGGAATGAGCTGCCAGATGAAGTGGCGGAAGCGAATACAATTACATCTAAAAGGCATCTGGATAGGTATATAAATAGAAAGGGTTTAGAGAGATATTGGCTAAATGCTGGCAAATTGGATAGATTAATTTAGGATATCTGGTCAGCATGCATGAGTTGGACTGAAGGGTCTGTTTCCATGCTGTATGACTCTATGACGCATAACTCTACTAGTTAAAAATCTAATCTCCTTACAAACTCCACTTTTCACACACACACAGACAAACACAGACAAGAAAATAAATCATAGTTACGATGAGTGGAAGGAAAGACTGGGAATCAATGGTCCCTGTTAACAGAGTTCACTATGATGGGCCTTTTGACTTGTCAGGATGTGATTCTCCTGGATTCTTCTTCTCCAGATACTTTCATTTGATTGCAGATGGCGGGTTCATACAGTCATAGAGTCAAACTGCCAATCAGGTTTCCCAAACTAAACTAGTCCCATTGGCCTGCATTTGATCCATATCGTTCTAAGCCTTTCTAATCATATACCTGTCCAAACACCTTTTAATGTTGTTATCTGCATTTATCACTTCATGTTGTGGCTACACAAGACATTTGTACAACGAAGTGAGGCCTCTTTTGGAGTACTGCATACAATTCTGGTCACCATGTTATAGGCCACCATGTTTCTAAACTGGCGGTGTTCAGAAAAAATTCACAAGGTATAGTCTTCAATAGACAAATGTGTGAAATGGGGAGAAAAATGGCAGATTCATTTTAACAGACAAATGCGGAGTGATATATTTTGATCAAGAGATTGAGAGGTAAATTAAATTGAATTATACACTTTTGAATTGGTGTATTATACACTTTTTGAAGATGGCATAATAAGTTGAGAAACCTACTAAAGCATATTGAAACAAGCGAATTGCTGGAGAAAGTTCAGCGGGTGTGGCAGCATGTGTGGGGAGAGCGGTCAACATTTAAGGTCCAATGCCTTTCATCAGATGAGGGCTCACTGGGCCTTTGATGTTGACTTTGCTTTCTCTGCACACATGCTGCTGATTCTGCTGAGTTTCTCTAGAAAATGTGTTTTTGTTTCAGATTTCCAATATCTAGGGTTGTTGGTTTTATTAAAGCATACTTGATCCTTGGCTTTATTAAGACAGAGAAAGAGAGACAAAGAAAACCATTTCAATGATGGGCAAAGTAGAATCATTGGATGTGTGGCTATGGTTTGTTAGTAGATAACCAGAAGACTGGAAGAACACAGCAAGCCAGGTAGCATCAGGAGGTGGCAGGACTGGGGTAGGGGTAAGGGGATCTGCAGATAAAGGGGGTGGGGGGGACAGGGTGGTGAAGTGGGGATAGGTGAAGACAGGTAGAGCGCTCAACCTGATTGACTAATGGGAGGAATGAATCCGGTAGGTGACTGGGATGAATGGAAAGAAGGGGCAGGGCTGGGAAGGGAGGTTATTTGAAATTGGAGAACTGTGTTGAGTCCTCAGGGCTGTAGGCTACCCAGGCGGGAGATGAGGTGGTGTTCCTCCAATTTGTGGTTTGGTTCATTGTGGCAATGGAGGAGGCCAAAGATGGTCATGTCGAAAAGGGAGTGAGAAGGGGACTTAAAACGAGCGGTGACTGGGAGGTCCGGTCAGCCCTTGCGGGGGCTGACCATTCCCTAAGTTTACATTTGGTCTCCCTGATGTAGAAGTGTCTGAGAAGTGGCAGATGGAGTTTAATTCAGATAAATGTGAGCTGCTGCATTTTGGGAAAGCAAATCTTAGCAGGGCTTATACATTTAATAATCCTAGGGAGTGTTGCTGAACAAAGAGACCTTGGAGTGCAGGTTCATAGCTCCTTGAAAGTAGAGTCACAGGTAGGGTTGGAGGATTTGAGCTATAGAGAGAGGTTGAATAGGCTAGGGCTATTTTCCCTGGAGCGTGGAGGTTGAGGGGTGACATTATAGAGGTTTATAAAATCATGTGGGGTATGGATAGGATAAATAGACAAACTATTTTCCCTGGGGTGTGGGAGTCCAGAACTAGAGGGCATAGGTTTAGAGTGAGAGGGGAAAGATATAAAAGAGGCAACTTTTTCACTCAGAGGGTAGTACATTATAGAATGAGCTGCCAGAAGAAGTGGTGGAGGCTGGTACAATTGCAATATTTAAAAGGTATTTAGATGGGTATATGAATAGGAAGGGTTTGGAGGGATATGGGCCAGGTGCTGGCAGGTGGGACTAGATTGGGTTGAGATATCTGGTCAGCATGGTCAAGTTGGACCAAAGGGTCTGTTTCCGTGCTGCACATCTTTATGACTCTAACTACGTTACTGGGACTACAGGTTTTAATTATGGGTCTTTTTTAGCTGGAGCGTAGGAGGCTATGGGCTGACCTTATGCAAGTTTATAAAACGATGAGGGTATAGATAAGGTGAATAGCAAAGGTCTTTCCCTCAGGCAAGGGGAGTTCCAAATTAGGGGGTATAGGTTTAAGGTGAGAAGGGAAAGATTGAAAACTGAGGATCTGAGGGGCAATTTCTTTCTGTAAAGGGTAGTTCATATGTGGAGTCCAGAAGAATCACATCCTGACAAGTCAAAAGACCCATCTCAGTGAACCCTGTAAACAGGGACCATTGATTCCCAGTCTTTCTTTCCACTCATTGTAACTATGATTTATTTTCTTGCCTGTGTTTGCCTGTACATGTGTGAAAAGTGGAGTTTGTAAGGAGATTAGATTTTTAACAGGTGAGTTATAATCATAGAGTCATACGGATGTACAAAGCAAGTGGAGATGCAGGTAACAACACTTAAAAGGTGTTTGAAAAGTACATGATTAGGAAAGGCTTAGATGGATCAAATGCAGGCCAATGGGACTAATTTAGTTTGGGAAACCTGACTGGCAGGTTGACCGAAGGATCTGTTTCCACGCTGTATGACTCTATGAACCAGCCATCTGCAATCAAAGGAAAGTATCTGGAGAAGAAGAATCCAGGAGAATCATATCCTGACAAGTCAAAAGGCCTATCTCAAACACTCTGACTGATGAATATAAGCATTCCAAACACCTTCTTCACCACCCTGTCTACTTGCAATGCCACTTTCAAGGAACTATGTGCCCAAACCTCTCAGTCACTCTGCTTGACAATAGTGCCCAGGGCCGAGAAGGTCACTATTCAGCCCACCATGCCTGCACTAGCTTTTCAAATGAACACTTATTGTCAATCTCATGCCTTTTCCCCATGTCGCTGCACACTATTCCTATCCATAAAGACATCCAATGCCCCTCCTGAATGTCTCAATTGAACCTGTCCCCGTCACATTTCCAGTCAGTCCATTCCGCTCTAACTGCTTGGTGGGTGAAAAGTTTTTCCTTACTTTACACTTGCTTCATCTGCACACCACTTTAAATCTGTGCCTTCTAATTCTTGTTCCTTTTCTAAATAGCAACAGCTTCTCCTTATCTACTTAGTCGAGCACGCTCACTATTTTGAAAACTCTATCAAATCTCCTCTCAGTCTCCTTCTCCTCAAGAACAGTCCCAACTTTTTCAATTTATCCTCATCACTGCAGTTTCTCATTACAGGCATATTCTTGTAAATCATTTCTATGCTCTGTTGTCTGCAGTCTGTGACCTTCGCAGTTTCACAGTCAGTTTCTGATTGTGGGTGCTTCTCCCTCTCATGTTACAAAAATCCTTCCGTCTCCCCTTCACCCAACTCACATCCACTCTGCATCATTCTCTCTGGATAACATCCCACAAGCAACAACGTGACAATAGCTACTCATTGATTGAGGGGGGTTACCCTCATCCTGAGTGTCAAGCAGAAGCATCAAACCTTGCAGTTTCTGCACCTTCTACAAGCTAACTATCCACAACCCCATCTCCACTCCCAAACCCTGGAATGACCCTCCACCACAGACTAGATCACGGTCCAAGTCAATCTGAGCAATCCCCTCCAATCCCATCCCCTATGCCCACTAAACACCTCTCAGACAAGAAATAGGCCGGAAGGGAGGAGTGGGACACAGCAGAGACAGGGTGGTGACACTATCTCCCCCAATTAAAATGCTAACAAGTCCCAGTGGGCATTCCTTAGAAAGATTTGGAGATAAAATATTGGAAAACATTGGCTGGAATGAGAGAGACTGGGAGAAATCCTGTTCTCCCTTCTTTTTGTCCTCAGATCTCCAATAAACAGCATTCAAATGACACCTGTACCTTCCATTAAAATCTTATTGCACTGTGGCCCTGTCTAAAAACACAAACATTGACTTTCCAATTGTTCACACAGCCTCTCATTGGCTCTTAACTCCTTCTCAAAACCCCCACCTCCACCCAAAGAAAGGGCTACAGTTGGAATGAAGGAGCAACTGCACTGAAAGAAATCCCACGTGCAGTCCCACTACACTCCAACAGGAACTATCCCACAATTATAAAGCAGAAGCTGGAGATATTGAGACACCATCACCCCCACTTCCCTTGTGTATCTCTCTCTCTTTTCCTGTCTGTTTCTCTCTTTTTCTCCCTCATGCTCCCTGGATCTCCCTCTCTGTCCCTGTTACTTCCCTTTTCCCTCCCCATTGCACTGTTTCTCTTTTCCTCTCCCTGTCCCCGTCTTGTTTATTTCTTCACGCTCCCTGTCCATTTTCTTTCTCTCTTTCTCTGACCCTGTCCCTGTCTCTGTTTATTTTTTTCTCTCTCTGTCCCTGCTTTCTTTTTCTCACTGTCAATGTCTCTGTCTCTTTCTCTCTATCCAATGCTGTAATCTTCTCTAAGGTGCTTGGGACTGTTTCTAGAGACAGCTGGAGAGAGATAGAGGCAGAGAAAATAACACGAGCCATCACCATCACCTTAGGTCTTGGATCTCTCTTTCTCTCTCTCTCTGCTCCAACTTTGTTTATTCCAGGGCAATTGGAGATATTCCAATCAAAATTCCACCTTGACAGCTTATCTCTCCCTCTCGCCCACACACACAGACTATTATAAAATCTCAGGCTTATTGGTTAATAGCCAAAACTTACAGAAACTGCTGAGGAAAAGGTAAACTGGCTTTCTTCAATCTCAACATAATTTTACAGCAGAGAAAAGAGACAGCTCCTGCCTTTGCAGATGTCCAGTTGCTTCTACGAGACATTCATATAATTGTTGTCAGTCAGGAAGCCTTAATCATTGATAAAACATCACTAGTCCACAAACCAATTAGTTGCTTACTGTTACCCAAATCATCTTTCGTATCTAGTCGCCTAGCTCCAGCACATCTGTAACCCAACTTCCAGCTACATAAACCGCCCTTTAAAAGGCTACCAGGTTACTTAGTCATAGAGTTACAGAGATGTACAGCATGGAAACAGACCCTTCGGTCCAACTCGTCCATGCTGACCATATATCCCAACCCAATCTAGTCCCACCTGCCAGCATCTGGTCCATATCCCTCCAAACCCTTCCTATTCATATACTCATCCAGATGCCTTTTAAATGTTGCAATTGTACTAGCGTTCACCACTTCCTCTGGCAGCCCAGTCCACATGTGAAAAAGTTGCCCCTTAGGTCTCTTTTACATCTTTCCCCTCTCACCCTAAACCTATGCCCTCTAGTTCTATACTCCCCCACACCAGGGAAAAGACTTTGTCTATTTATCATTTCCATGCCCCTCACGATTTTATAAACCTCTGTAAGGTCACCCCTCAGCCTCCAAGTCTCTAGGGAAAACAGCCCCAGCCTGTTCAACCTCTCACTATAACTTAAATCCTCCAACCCTGGCAACATTCTTGTAAATCTTTTCTGAACCCTTTTAAGTTTCACAACATCCTTCCGATTAGAAGGAGACCAGAATTTCATGCAGTATTCCAAAAGTGGCCTCACTAATATCTTGTACAGTTGCAACTTGACTTCCCAACTCCTGTACTCAATACTCTGACTAATAAAGGAAAGCATACCAAACGCCTTCTTGACTATCCTATCTAACTGCGACTCTGCTTTCAAGGATCTATTAACCTGTACTCCAAGGTGTCTTTGTTCTGCAACACTCCCTAGGACCTTACCATTTTGTTCAGCAACACTCCCTAGGACTTTACCATTAAGTGTATACGTCCTGCTAAGGTGTGCTTTCCTCAAAATGCAGCACCGCACATTGCTTTCAAGTACTGCAGGAATCTTTCAAAAATCCTGGTTTTTAAAACAGTTCTTTTCCCATTTCAGTCCACAATTAATATTACAGAAAAATAAAGAAGATACAATCTTCCTGCAATAGTCTCTTCATTTTGGTTGCCACTTAATTGAAGAGAAATTCCACAAACAGTTGTCATACAACATGGGACTAAAATCTTATGCAAATCCTAACATCAAAAAGTTATAGTTTTTTGAAGATAAAATACTCTGTTTCCATTTTATAATAATGCCCACTTATGTATTGGCAGGATAACTTACTCATAATTTTAATTATTAGATTTAAATTGTTTGCAATTAAATGAGATGCTAGTATTAAATCTGAAACCCTACAAGTGCACTGATCAGAATGGGGAAATCTATACACTGCACAATTACATACACGATTATTTCAAAGTACCCCGTATGCCAAATTAACAGGAAATAAATGAGTACTCGGAGATGCTTAGTACAATGTGTGCATTGAATGAGTAGACCTGCACAGCTTACTAAATAGTTTTGTTGAGTTACTCAATCTACAGACTTGCAAAATATTGCTGGTACTAAATTAGTCTAAGAGTGATTCATTATACAATGACATTCTCTTAGTAGTTTTTAAAATCTTGCTGCAGTTCAACCAAACTCAAAATTTTTAATTTCTTAGCAAATTTTCATTGTAAGGGGATTCCCCACTCCTTCATATCTTTTTATACTTGAAGCAAAGACCATATTTTCATCACACATTACAACTGCAGATTCTAAACATTCCACCAGCAATGATCCTTGGTAACTTGTTCTGGTCTGGTAACTGAAAATTATTCACCATTACACCAACCATCTATACAGACATTTCAGGTTCACACAGCAGATGGCTAAACAGAATCAAGAATCCCTAACAATTTTTATATCTGTGCTGTACAAATGGTAATTCAGACATAAACCAGCTGAAAAATGCACAGCTCAATTAAACTTCGTGGAGAAAACAACCATATTACTATAGACATTTTCTTTCAACATTAAAGAGCCCTCTATGCACAAAGGTTGGTCTATAAAACAGAAGTCATGAAAACTCTTTCAACAAGTTACTGATATGTATGTTTTAAATAATGCATCAGCTATACTTCATTGGCAGCACTTTTTCTTTGAATTATGAATCCAATAACATTGTAGAATGAACAGCATACATGTCAATGCAGGATCGAAGGAGTACTTTATTGCTGAAGGGACAGTCTGTCAATCAAAATATTTTCACATAGCCCCATCTCCCAAGACAGGATGTAAAAAATTTCAAGGTATATTACTTGAAAGAGAACTAGGAGTTCTAGAAAGTACAATATATGTATGCAACTTCCTTATATAAGCATATATCTTAAATACAATGTTAAAGAGTTGTGTTGCTAATGTCACATTCAAATAGATCAAATTAATATGAATTTAATTCTAGGAACACTCAGTTGCATACTTGAGAAAATAGCATGGTATTTACTTATTCACTCCATGATCTTAACACCAATGATAACATGCAATTTGTCTGCCAAATATTTACATTTGTTTACAATTATTTGAAATCTTACATTTGTAAGTGTGAAGGCAAATTCTTTCAGCTGTTGAGTATGCTCAGAAAGATTAAATAAAGTAAAAACTAAAGTTTACATGTTGCTCTGCTTGCATCTTTCATGTCTCTCACTCTATTTTAGATTTATCTGCCAATCCCCTTCCAAGTTTTGGAAGTGAAAGCATTGCAGGGAAGAGGGATGAGCAGTGAAAAGGAATAATAATCAAATGAGTTGGGACCAAGGTGACACCCGCCTCCATCCTGTGACCTGAGAAATCAAGTTCTGAGTGGAAACCTGATGATCGACCCTCCCAATCCACTGCCAATTAAGGTTCTGAAATGGTCAATTAATAACTCCTCTAAGCTGCACAAATAAAAACAAGCCTACCCACTACCCAAGTGGTAAACCAATACAGTCAGGCTGTTAGTTCATGGCAATTTGGAGGTCAGGAAGAAAGAGTCCCTCACCAGCGGGCTCAACGTGGAACAGAGAAAGTGACTTATTGACCTAGATTCTGACTCCTTTCCTCTTGCCCTGGCAACACCCAAGCCCAGAAACCAACCTCCACCCTCTTGCCTGAACATCAGCCAGGCTCTGCTTGGCTAGCAGCTCCAAGCAAGTGGGTTTCCCAGTCTTGATTCATTTTTTTCTGGTGGGAAAGCACACGAGGCTAATCAGTTTCCTGACTAATATTTGATTCAGCCATGGCTTTTCTCTCCACTAAACTTTTCTATTTTCAAAAAATTGTCCAAATCCAGCAGAATTCCTACCTGACAAACAATAAGCTTTCTAATTTATGTTTTCTGTTTCAACACTGCACTCCTCTATTTCAAGTGATATGGCTGCCACGGACTAACCAGAAAAGCACTAACCATAGAGGTGGAGGTCACATGACTACAAGGCAACCAGTATGCTAAGTACAATTCCAAACATTCCCATTTCAAAAAAAGAAATTAAATAAAATGTATACACTATTATTTGTAGTCTCGAATTATCTAAGTTACTCAAGAAAATGATCTTTCGTTAATAGATTTGTGGGCAAACTCTTATTAGTCATGATAATGTGATAAGGTGAGAAGTCTGAGCGAATGCCAAAAAGTCTAAGAGTAACAAAAAGACGGGGTACTGGGCTAATGGTCAGATACTTGGTAGTGTGGATGAGCAGAGGGATCTTGGTGTCCATGTACACAGACCCCTGAAAGTTGCCACCCAGGTAAATAGTGCGGTGAGGAAGGCATATGGCATACTGGCTTTTATTGGTAGAGGAATTGAGTTCCGGAGTCCTGAGGTCATGATGCAGTTGTATAAGACTCTGGTACGGCCGCATCTGGAATATTGTGTGCAGTTTTGGTCACCATACTATAGGAAGGATGTGGAGGCACTGGAACGGGTGCAGAGGATGTTTACCAGGATGTTGCCTGGTATGGTAGAAAGGTCGTATGAGGAAAGGCTGAGGCACTTGGGGTTGTTTTCAATGGTGTAAAGAAGGTTTAGGGGTGACTTGATAGAGGTGTATAAGATGATTAGGGGTTTAGATAGGGTCGATAGTGAGAATCTTTTTCCACGTATGGAGTCAGCTATTATGAGGGGGCATAGCTTTAAATTAAGGGGTGGTAGGTATAGGACAGGTGTTAGTGGTAGATTCTTTACTCGGATAGTCGTGAGTTCATGGAATGCCCTGGCAGTAGCAGTGGTGGACTCTCCCTCTTTATGGGCATTTAAACGGGCATTGGATAGGCATATGGAGGATAGTGGGCTAGTGTAGGTTAGGTGGGCTTGGATCGGCACAACATCGAGGGCCAAAGGGCCTGTACTGCGCTGTATTTTTCTATGTTCTATGAAAAGTCCAGCGAAGGCTATGTTAACTCTGGGGGTAACTGGGAATTTTCCCAACACAGTTCCAGGCGTCAAAATAAAATTTTTGCAGGACAGTTTTGAAATGCCTATTAACAAGGTTATTGTCAGCCTAATTAACTGCAAATCTCACCTAATTAATAAGAAACCTCCTGTCAGACCAACCACCACAAGGAAATGTGACACTGCACATTTTGAACAAGAAAGTCTGTGTAAGCCCTGATGACTTCAACGAACTGCTTGCTCCTAAGGACCTCTTATTTGGACACCCAGTACCAGCATCTCAAGGCACACTCCATGAACCAAAACCAGGCTCACAGATTATCAGACTTGCCTTGCCATTTAGCACAGACACAAAGCCAGGAGGTTCATCAAGGGTTTCAGCAGTCCTCAGTTGGGAGACAACCTTCAGTTAGGGGTTTTCTACTCTGAAAGTCAAAAAACAAAGAACAAAGAATATTTACAGCCCAGGAACAGGCCCTTCGGCCCTCCAAGCCTGAGCCGATCCAAATCTACTGTCAAAACCTGTCGGTCAATTCCTAAGCATCTGTATCCCTCTACTCCCCACCTACTCATGCATTTATCCAGACGCATCTTAAATGAATCTACCATGCGTGTCTCTACCACCTCTGCTGGCAACGCGTTCCAAACGCCTACCACCCTTTCGGTGAAGTACTTGCTGCATGTATCCCCCTACTTTCCACCTTTCACCTTGAAAGTGTGACCTCTTGTAATGGAATCCTTCACCCTGGGGAAAAAGCTTGTCTCTATCTACCCTACCTATACGCTTCATGATTTTATAAACCTCAATCAGGTCCCCTCTCAATCTCCATTTTACTAATGAAAATAAACCTAACCTACTCAACCTCTCTTCATAGCTAGCACCTTCCATACCAGGCAACATCCTCATAAACCTTCTCTGCACCCTCTCCAAAGCGTCAAGAACTGTACACAGTATTCTAAGTGCGGCCAAACCAATGTCTTGTACAATGTTAACATGACTTGGCAGCTCTTATACTCAATACCCCGTCCAATGAAGGCTAGCATGCTATATGTCTTCTTGACCACTCTATCCACCGGTGTAGCAACCTTCAGGGTACAATGGACCTGCACTCCTTTCTCTCTGCCCATCAACCTTTTCCAAGGCTCTTCCATTCATTGTATAATTCACTCTCGAATTAGTCTTGCCTAAATGCAACACCTCACATTTGTCAGGATTGAAATCCATCTGCCACTTTTCCACCCAATTCTCCAGTCTATCTATATTCTTCTGTATTCTCTGACAGTCCCTTATGTTTTCTGCTATTCCACCAATCTTCAGGTCACCTGCAAACTTGCTGATCATACCAACAGAGCCCTCTTCTAGATCATTTATGTATGTTACAAACAACAGTGGCCCCAGCACTGATCCCTGTGGAACACCACTGGTCACCTTTCTCCATTTCGAGAAACTCCCTTCAACTACTACTCTCTGTCTCCTGTTGCTCAACCAGTTCTTTATCCACCTAGCTAGAACACCTTGCACACCATAGGACTTCAAGGGTAGTTCTGATGTCAGCGCAAAAGTTTGGACACAGTCACTTGGGGTAGTAAAGGTCAGGATCCTCTCTTCTGGGTAGAAGAACCAAATGTTGAGCAGCATGCCAACTGTCTTGGCTTTCAGATCTATTGTGGGTTGTGCTCTCCTGGAATGAGATAAAGGGAGATATTAGGGAGATATAAGTGGCTGGCACTGCTGTTAGCTTTGGTGCAGGTTTGAATAAAAGTGGCAGGTTATCCTGAGTGAGTGAGTAGGCTGTGCACAGGCCACGTACTGCAGGAGACTGGAGTGGATAACAAGTGAGGAAAGATAGTGTGCACACAAAAGCAAGAATGCTATAGCATGAGATTTGATGGGAGGTGGATGAGGTAGCAAGGACACAGTGTGTTGGGGGGTAGCAGATAGAAGATAGGAAAATCTTCTTCTTGCACTGCTGAGCATACATCCAGATGGCTGAGACCAGGCTGGTAGGGTCTGGTAATGTGGTCTCCTCTGCCAGTTCTGGAGCAAGAGAACAGCCCTCCCATGTACCACCTTAACTTTTGAATTTCTTCTTCTATTCCTTTGTTTGGTTGGGCCATTTTAACAAGATGTTTTTTCTGCAGCATTTACTCAGTGCCGCAATGTTGTGTATGGATACATGGACTAAGAAGCCACAATCATAGTTGTCTCAGTGGTTTGGAAGGAGAAGTAGTTTTTCAAATAAGACAAATATCCCCCACTTTAGTCTCCCCTGTTTCTGCTTTCCTTTTTTGTACATCAATTTCTCCCTCCCTTCTCCCTCATTCTGTATTCAAACTACACTAATCATTCTTTTAGGACTATGGCTCATCTCTAGCTGTTTATAATACATTCAATTACAGCAATAGATTATACATGGACTTAAAAGATTCTCCAGCTCTATCTTTGCCTTGGGGAGGGGGGAAAAGAAGAGAGAGCGAGAGAGTGCAAAAGAGCGCGAGAGAGCGCGAAAGACAGCGAGAGAGAATGGTCCAATGGTATTATCAGTGGACTGTTAATCCAGAGACCCAGGTAATGTTCTGGGATTTGTGTCGAATTCTGCCATGATAGGTGGTGGAAATCGAATTCAATAAAAATCTGGCATTGAGTTTAACGATGACTATGAATACATTGTCAACTGTCAGGAGAAACCCATTTGGTCAACTAATGTCCTTTAGGGAAAGAAATGGCCATCTTTACCTGTTCTGGCCTACATGTGACTCCAGACTCACTGCCCTCTGATATGAAATAAATGCTGGCCTAGACAATGACACCATCATCCCACGAATGAATAAAAAAAACTGCTAATAATTAATTTAATCGACACATTTTTCACTTGATATATTCCATTTAACTTCACCTAAAATGAATTATTCCTAATCCCATCTGACGCTGCCACTTTTTCCCTGTCACTATCTTTTATTCTAAATTGGTCATCCTAATAGTTACCATTCTGTCTGATTCAGGAGCTCTGTTCAATTTTTAAAACAGAAATCAAACATTACTGTCCAGTTCCAGGCAATAAAGAGACATTTGTAATTTTCTCAAAAGTAACTTGGACATTTCCCTCTTTCAAAATTATCTAAAATTCAAATTTGGCAACAATAGGCTTGAGGGTTTCTTTTTGAGTACTGCCTCAGCAGTATTGGTGGGCTGATACATTTTGTTGTGGTCAATTATTTTCTTCCCTTCTTTTCCCTGATATAAATTAAAACCATCTAAGCCGTTTCCATTGGCTCTTGTTTTAAATTCAACTTCAATTAAATTTCCAATTATGAGCCTGAACTGGCAACTTATATCAAGTTATTTTATCAATCCCAATTTCAGAAACAATTGTGTCCAAACTTGATGGTTTTAAATTGTGCTTTTTATGTTGAAGACGCAAGTGATCAGAGTCAGTTCAAATGTCCTGCTTTCAACTTCCCTCAGAAGACTACTGGGTCCCTGGCTGTGTTCTTGAAACCTGTTTGAAAACAAAAACATCCAACTTGGATCTGGAAGAAGCCGAATGGGTAATAATGTGTCATATTATCTGTAAATTGTCCAAAATGTCCACAACCTTGTCCTGTCCAAAATCATGCATCTAGCCACACTGGAGATAAATGCTAAGATTTAAATATTGTCAGCAGGAGTTAACTCTGTTGGTCTGAGAAAGGCAAAACATACTGCTCCTCAAAAGCATTTTAGATGCTTCTCACTCATATCTCGTTTACAGGCTTTTTGTTTCTGGAAAACTAGAAAAATGAATGTTCAAATTGTATCTTCAAAATTTCCAATTATCCATATGTTTTTTAAACAAGCTTTTCATGGCAGATTTTTAAAGATAAATTAAAAAGTAAACACCATTTGCAAACAATTGTCTAAACTTTTGACTTCTTAAATCAATTTTGTATCTGTGATGCTTGCGGACTGCTCCTTGTTTTAGTATTGATTTCAGTCAAATGTAAGGAATGCAGAATATAGGAGCAAGAGGAGATGATCATGAAAGTACATTGAATCTCAATACCCTAATCCTGTCCTCTCCCCAATATCCCTTGATACGTTTGCCATAAGAGCTATGTTTACCTCTCTTGAAAACAAAATGTTTTGACCTCAACCACTTTCTCCGGTAATGAATTCCACAGGCTCATCATTCTCTGGGTGAAGACATTACCCCTCATCTCAGTCCAAATCCTTAAACTATGACCCCTGGTTCTGGACTCTCCCACCATTGCGAACATCCTTCCTGCATTTAACCTGTCTAGTCCTATTAGAATGTTATAGGTTTCTATTGGATCCGCCCTTAATTCTTCTAAACTGCAGCAAATACAAGCATAACTGACTCAATCTCACATTCTATGTCAGTCCTGCTATCCCAGGAAACAATTTTGTAAACCTTCATTACACTCTCTCTGCATTTGTCCACTCACTCAGCCTGGTCAAATCACACTGCAACATCTTTACAACCTCTTCAATCCAACTTGTCAGCTTTGTGCCATTGTAACATTTGTGGGAATTCTCTGTGAATACAATCTAATTTTCACAGGACATTTCTTTAACGTTGTTGGGGAGAAAGGGGAATCTGTTCAGGGGTGTGACCTATTTCTTAACAGTGTCTAATGACCCTTCACACACTTCTTCCACCTGTATCCTTGTCTGTCTTGACTGCCATTGCAGTCCAGTTTCGCTCCACTACATTGGAATGATGAAACAATGGAGGAAGCACTCTCAACTATCTTCTCAAAGTTACCTGCCTTGTCTTGAGATAGTAGTCATAGATTCTGTCTGTTCAAATTTTCTGTTTGATACATTTTGATTTTAGCTAAAATCAGAGGAGAAATCCATTTCATGATCTGTCTCAAAATCAATATCCATTTTATCCAGTCACGAGATTGGATCTACCCACCGCCTTTCATTGTGTTACACAAGACATCTGTGGGACATTACTTGTAGGGAATAAATCAGTTTACCCTGCAGCTTTTTCAACCAATTCCTGCAGTCCGTCATTTTCTCCATCCCAAAACATACAAATTAGCATCACTGACTAACCAGATCTTTCTAACTCAAGTATACCTTTAATAACCTTTTTTGAACGACAGTCAAGGACAAACACATGATTAACCATTGCATTTGTCTACAATTTCCAGCTCCAACTACTGATGATTGCAACATTTCCAGCAATCTATCAGTCACATTCTCAAATATCTCAGTGCCATATGACCTCCTGCTTTAAGGATTAATTTAAGTTTTAAGTTTAACTACAATCTAAGACTGCCACTTTTGAGACTGGAAGGTTTAAGTTATAAGGAAAGGCTGGTACTTTTTTTTTCCCCTGCAGCGTAGGAAGCTGAACATTGACCTTAGAGGCTTATAAAATCACAAGGGGAATAGATAAGGTGAATAGCGAAGGTCTATTCCCTAGAGTAAGGGTTTCCACAACTTGAGGGCATAGATTTAAGATGAGAGGGAAAAGATTTAAAAGGGACCTTAAAGGCAACTTTTTCACACAGAGGGTGGTGCACATATGGAAAAAAATGCCAGAGAAAGTGGTAGCGGCAGGTACAATTACATTTAAAAGACATTTGGACAGGTACATGGGGTAGGAAAGTTTTAGAGGGTCACGAGCTAACCGAAGGCAAATGGGGACAGTTCATTTTAGGAAACCTGGTTGGCATGTGAGTTGGGCCCAATGGCCCATTTCCTGCTGAATGGCTCCACGACACAAAGAAAAATAACAAAACTGTGACAATTGGGTTGACTTACTGATAGCAGAGGACAAACAGGCTGCTGACAAAATGTTTGGTCTCATTAAAGTTGTGAAGGCAGTATCCTGCTCTCTCATCAATGTTAAGGGAATTCTTCAATGGGTCTTAGTTTCTGGTCCATCTTCCATCAGGAAAAGACGATTCCTTGAGGACTACCTGATGAGGACTGCTGCCTGATGAGAAATGCCTTCTTAGTACCATCCAACAAGAACTCCCCAATGAGGACGATCATCTGCCCCTGAGCAATTGATGACATACCCAGTTTCTAGGGGCTAGTAACTTATCCTGTGTCAATCAAAGGACTGAATCCTTTTGGTCAATGACCATGGGACAACTACTCATGATGTCAGATGACCACTGTCCCCTTGCCCACTTCCACTTGAAGGTTAATTTATATTCCTTTAAGAATAAAACCTACTTATTTTTGAAAATACTGCGCTCATAATTAGGTAGTGTGGTACCTGATAAATCTTTTATTTATGATTGTAGAAGACTAGTTAATACTCTAACACAGTTAAATAAAGTCTAATACTACACAGGATAAATGTGGACTACTAAGTGAACAAGGTTTAAAGGGGGCACCAATTTGAAACAGTTGATAAGGAACAGCATCTCAAGCCATGCAAAGATGTCAGTGCTTGCAATGTTATATCTGGTTGTTGATGTCCATCATGTACAATCAGTGTCAACTGTACAATATAGATCCCAAATTGTCACGTGGACCGACTTGCTGCCTCTCAAATGCTCAGCTCTAGCAACTACAGGGCAGCTTTATCAAAGTCAAAGTTAGCTTTCTGTCATTTCATCTTGAATTCTCACTTACACCTGCTCATACTGAAGGCTTCAGTATTTTTGTTTTGCTATGAAGACAGTACTTTGGGTGCAGTATGACATTAGTTTTTGGATTGGATGACTTTTCATGCCTTCAGGATACACATTTCTCCATTTATGGTCTGCCTTTTACAAGTCTGTGCTAAATTTGCCTGATTTATTTATGATCCTTTTAATGATTCACACTGCTGCCTCTGCCTTTCTATTTGATTGAGAATGGTGTGAAAATGATGTTTGGTGTTGAATTTCATAGATCTTTATTAAGCAGCTGTATTCTTCATATGCCAATTGAGAGCCATTGTCAATCATCACAATGTCTGGGATTAGTGTTCATGATATATCATGATTTGGAAACTTGGATCCTAAAGTGCTTTAATTTCTGAAAAACGTCACTGACCCCGAAAGGTGCTGCCAGACCTGCTGAGATTTTCCAGCAATTTTTGTTTTTATTTAAGAACAACTTGTTATATTCCGTAGAGCGACTCATCGGAATCACTGACTAACATCTTTCCAGCAATCAACTTTGTAGTCTTGTTTTGCTTCTATCTAGTGAAGCACCTGTGTTTAAAATGTTCTAGTTTCTTGTATTTACAGCAGTGCTTTCCCCATGCTGAACATGCTTCCTTTTCTATAACATCCTGCTACAGAGTCATACAGCATGGAAACCAGACTCTTCGGTCCAACTCGTCCATGCCAACTCAGTTTCCCAAACTAAACTACTGGCACTTGCCTGCATTTGACCCATATCCCTCTAAACCTTTCCTATTCATGTATCAGTCCAAATGTCTTTTAAATGTTGTACCTGTACCCGCATCTAATACTCCCTCTGGCAGTTCATTCCACATACGAACTGCCCTCAGTGAAAATGTTACCCCTCAGACCCTTCTAAATCTTTCTCTCCTCATCTTATAAATGTGCCCATTAGTTTTGGACTCCCCTATCCTAGGGAAAAGACATGTGCTATTCACTTTATCTATGCCCCTCATGGTTTTATAAACCTCTATACAGTTCCCTTTAACCCCTTCCACTCCAGTGTAACAAGTCCCAGTCTATCCAGCCTCTTCTTATTACTCAAACCCTCCAATCCCAACAGCATCCTTGTAAATCTCTTCTGAACCCTCTCCAGTTTAATAATATCCTTCCTTTAAAGATTAAATAGACATTAATCTTTTAGTTCTTCTGCAAATATTTCTTCCCTCTGTTCCAACACATGGTTCTTAATTGTCCTGGAATGTCTGTGCATGTTGCCTTTCATTTTCACAGCAGCAGGGAATGGAATATTCACAGCTATTTTGCCTTGTTCAGAATCCTTGCTGTTCCTTTCGGTTGTTGGTTTCTCTTTTTTATTCAGGATTTTGACACAACAACAGTGAAGGATTAGATTACTTCCAGTGTGGAAACAGGCCCTTCGGCCCAACAAGTCCACACCGACCCGCTGAAGCGTAACCCACCCATTCCCTTCAATGTTGTACCTGTACCCGCATCTAATACTCCCTCTGGCAGTTCATTCCACATACGAACTGCCCTCAGTGAAAATGTTACCCCTCAGACCCTTCTAAATCTTTCTCTCCTCATCTTATAAATGTGCCCATTAGTTTTGGACTCCCCTATCCTAGGGAAAAGACATGTGCTATTCACTTTATCTATGCCCCTCATGGTTTTATAAACCTCTATACAGTTCCCTTTAACCCCTTCCACTCCAGTGTAACAAGTCCCAGTCTATCCAGCCTCTTCTTATTACTCAAACCCTCCAATCCCAACAGCATCCTTGTAAATCTCTTCTGAACCCTCTCCAGTTTAACAATATCCTTCCTTTAAAGATTAAATAGATATTAATCTTTCTTTTAGTTCTTCTGCAAATATTTCTTCCCTCTGTTCCAACACATGGTTCTTAATTGTCCTGGAATGTCTTTCAGCATAATATAAAGCTTTGACTGTTCACCCATCAATGCACTCTAGCTGAAAATTGATTATTTCAGAGCTTCTGGATTGTTGATAGCCTTCTTGAGTATCTTTTTTCTCTCAACAGAAAATGCTTTCACTGCAGTATCTTAATGTCTAAAGTAATCCTATGTGTGATGAGATAGGTTTTCAATTACCCAAACTCTCAGGATTCAACTAGATGCATCATTGGAGTCAGACACTGAACTCCCTGCTCCCAAACTGCTCCCCCCACCCCACCACCAAACCTCTGACGTTGAATACATAGTGTAAAGGAACATAAGACCATGAGTAGACCATTCAGCCCTTCTATCCTGTTCCCACCATTCAATGAGATCTTAGCTGATCAATGGCCTAACTCCATATACTTCCCTTAGGCCCATGTTCCTTAATAGTTTTGCTTAACTAAAATGTATCTAACGCGGATTTAAAATTAAAAACTGCTCCAGCATTCACTGGCATTTGTGAAAAAGAATTCAAACCTCACATACCCTTAGTGTATAAAAGTACTTCCTAATATCTCTCCTGAACAGTCTGACCCAACTCACAGACTACGCCCCTAGTTTCAGAAGCATCAACTAATGGAAAAAGTTTATTTACCCTGTATTTTCCTGTTAATATCTTCATATGTTCATAAGTAACATTAATATGATTTTCAAAGTCTTCAAAACTGGAGCATCTCTTTCCCAAGTACTGATAGCAGAATTTCTATTATTATTTGCTCAAGTTTTTTTTGGCTATTTCTATAGCTATTCCATAGCTTTGCCATTGAGAGGAAAGGAAGCCTAATTCTGTGCATGTTGCCTTTCATTTTCACAGCAGCAGGGAATGGAATATTCACAGCTATTTTGCCTTGTTCAGAATTCAAAGTTGCAGACTGCCATTTTTTTTCCACGCTTTCCTTGCTGTTCCTTTTGGTTGTTGGTTTCTCTTTTTTATTCAGGATTTTGACACAACAACAGTGAAGGAATGGCAACATATTTTCAAGTAAGGATGGTGAGCGACTTGGAGGGGATCTTGCAGGTCGTGGTATTCCAAACTACCTGCTGCCTTTGTCCTCCTAGATGGAAGTGGTCATGGGTTTGGAAGCTTTCATGCTATGGAGCCTTCGTGAATTTCTTACAGCTCTGAAAGTGCGTGGACTTTCAGCTGCATCATCCCTAACACCATGTGTCAAGTAATGTGTGTAATGGCTGCCATAGATTCTACACAAAGGCATGTGCAGCAGAAGTACAGGTCACCTGAACTACTGCAAGCTAGCCAATGCACCAAGAACAATTTCTCCATTCACAGTGAGGATGCTTCCATTTGACTGGATGCACTGTCAGACTCTGACTTGTCACATATCCAACAGCTCCCCTGTAGAGTGCTGCACTGAAAACGATCTCTTGTAATTTCATTTGCCACTCCAAGTTCACAAAAGTAGAATGCCATTATTCCACCGTTGACTGCAAAATCTGGCAATATAACCAATAAACTCTCTGGTTTGGCATTTGCTTTTCCTTGCATATTTAAAGGTCTTGTTTATAAAACATAGAATTCTACAAACTCTACTTCTGAAAACTGATTTTCAGCAGTTAAAATGGAAAAGGTGTGCATTCCATTGTTTGGTTGTGTCTACCCAAAAATAATGTTAGTTTGACAACACATCTGTATCCATCAGTCTCCTAAACAAAATATTTTCTTCAAAATAATTCATTTACAAATAGTAAACAAGTAGTTAAGGCAGTTTTCAAGTATAAAACTGATGAATATTTGAAGATTGTAGGCATAACTAATCCACTCAGCGCTTCTGCAACATTGAGATAATGGTTTTACCCCAAACCCTCAATTCTAACTAGTATTACACAGTACATTAAAACGCAAGTGAGACAGGAGGAAACAGTGAAAGTAACATATAATATCATAAAAATCTGAAACAAGCAGAGATTCAAACTAATGAGAACTGGGTACATAAGTAAGAAAATATGGAACTGAACTCCAAGTAGAAGGCAAGAAAGTGGGTAACTCAGCAACAGAAGTGTCAATTACCTGTGCAGCACTACTTTTTAATTCATCAAATAACAATGCAACATAGGCTCCTTAGAAAAAAAAAATCATTTCCAACTGTTATGGACCAGACCAACTCCCTTCAAAAATATCAAGATGATAGCCTAGACCCTATTTAAAGGCAAGTGTAAGGTGCTGCGTTCCAGATGGAATTCAATTGGTTACACTACTCATCTTTAAGCAAAGTACACTTTATTCTTACTCTACAGTTAAAATACAAACAGAAGGAAGAATTGGTCTAACTTTAACCCTAACGGAAAACTTAAGGAATAGATTATTTAACTACGAAACAGTAACCATTCCAATATAGTAACAGCCCATAAACACACCTTTGGCAAAGGCAAATTCAGTAAAATACATTGTCTCACATACAATAGGAGAAGCAGTGAGAACTCCAGATTTTAGCGGTAACAGACTGAGGAATAATAGCTTCCACATCCAGCTTCAAAATCTCAGAAACTGCTGAAAGCTAAACTAAAACCCTGATTCTGTGGGAGCCTGACTCCACCCATTCATGCTGCTTCTACTGTTCCAACTTTTAAAGAAAAAACCCAAGGCCTCACAAGCTGTGAGTATTATGCACCTCATGAAGACTCAATACGAGTTCAAACACGGGTAAGAAAAGCTCCTGCTAATCACCATGTATCACCTACCCTCGGCTGATGGATCAGTGCTCCTTCACGTTGAGCAACACCTCGAGGAATCACCAACTGTGAAAAGGGTGCATAATGTTAAAGTCCTGGAATTCTCTCTGAATGACATTGTGGGTCTACTTATACGACTGCATCAGGTCAATAAGGCTGCTCACCACCACCTTCTCAACTAAGGACAGATAATAAATCCTGGCCTAGCCAACAACACTCACATCCAAAGAGTGAATTTAAAGAAATGAAACATAACCAAGGTTTTGGCACAGAGCACAATCGATGAAAAACAATACGCAACTGTACAATTGTAATTAATTTTAACAGGAGTACTTTAACCTTTCTTTTTAACTTTATAAAAGCCTTATAAATCAAGATAAAATCTCAGCATCACCTGACATTCTAAGTTTTCAAATTCTTCACATTGCTCAACATGCACACTCAAGGAGGACATTGAGGCCAATGTCTATAGTACAAACAATAATCTATAGTACAGGCTCCAAACGCAGTTTATTTTAATACTTAACAAAGAACAAATAGCAATCTCATGACAGGTCTAAATAAAAGTTCTAACACCTATTAAATATGACACTATTGTCTCCCAAAAGCAGGCTTAAAGGGCAGAATTGCTTTTCTTGTTCATGTTTCCTATGTTCCTGTTGTACTATTAGGATGAAAATGATGGTTGGATCACAAAAGAAAATTAATCTTTTTACATATGATCTGTAAGTTGTCGATTTCCGCACCCACCCAATGTCCATATCATGGGGGTGGGCTCAGAGGTGGGTGGGAAGGTAGTAAGTTGGAAAACTTTATGATTGTATGTGTTCCCCTTTGCCGAATCACACCTGTCTAGGGATTGCAACCTCTTTTGAGGTTTTAAATGAAATAAAATAATGTTTCACAATAAAGTGATTAGAGTTATCTCACTGATTTTGTTTTTACTTAAGAATATGCTCATTAATTCACATATTGAAAACTGTGAGCCTATCACAAACACTTGATACTGGACCACAGTTGTGATCCAGATTCTGCAGAAGGAGCAAGTGCAATGTGCAACTACCCTCAATGCAGCAGATTTACATTGGCAGACCTAATGTTCCCGTGTTTACCTTCAGCTTTCCACAATACTTAATTTATAATTTTAAGATTATTTGAAGTACTAAGGTAGACATTTCAAAAGCTTTATTCAGCTGCTCGATAATTAAACAGAAAGACAGCCTGTGAGTGAAACAAAAATGTAGAAACTTTAACTATGACAGACTGTACTGATTATATTTCTGTTTATGTCTGAATTATAAACAGTTCAGTTATTTTCAGTGATCAAGTCAGTCTGTGTATAACAACTCCAGTCTGTGTATTTTTAAAAATGATTTGCATGTAAACTGTATGAAGAATTTAAGAAGGATTCCAACCAGTTCCTGAAATAAGAACTATTTCTTCCCTTCAAAAAGAGTTTCAAATGAAGCAAAAGAAACAATCACAAAATGAGACAGATGATTTTTGAAACCTTTTCAGGCAAACAGAAAGGTTCATCATTGGCTTTGTCTGGTTGTTAGCTTGAAAATGTAAAGATTCTAATTAGTGATACTATCAAGTGTCACACAACTTCACATTCAATTCAGGAACTAGCATAAAACATTGCATTCAATGAGCTGAAGTTTCCACTTAACTGCACTGGTATTTCAAGTATAATTTGATGACAACGGAATGGCTAATTTTAATCCCCATCCAAACTGTATACATGAGGCTGCAGTTATCCACCTCCCTACACTCTCCCTTCCTCCAGCCCCAAGCACATGAAGACTCCCCATTGAGGCCAAGGTGTTTCTTGGCCATGGATGAATGCACCACTTGCACAATCTTCTTCCTATCCCTATGTTACTGTATACCTCTTACAAATACTATTGCCCCCAACTTTACAATTGTCATTCC
This sequence comes from Chiloscyllium plagiosum, assembly GCF_004010195.1. Taxonomy (NCBI): domain Eukaryota; kingdom Metazoa; phylum Chordata; class Chondrichthyes; order Orectolobiformes; family Hemiscylliidae; genus Chiloscyllium; species Chiloscyllium plagiosum. The sequence continues at coordinate 61,788,323 of NC_057721.1, read as the reverse complement.
CCTTTCCTCAAGCCTGCAGCCCCCAACCCCCCAGTCCCAGAGAAGAAATTCCATAGTACCCCGTAGTTGTGGAGCCCCAATTGTCCCAACTCCCTCGCCCCAGTTTCTGTGGACTAACTTGACGGACTGACCACTGTCAAATCCTTGAGCGACCTAGCCAGAGAGCCCAGATGAGAAGTGCTCAAACCCATGACTGAGGCTGGTACATCTCCCTAACTGACTCTTGGGCAACAACCTCTAGGCTAGTCGCTATAGAACCACAGTACCAATCATGCAGACAAAGGTCTGGACTGCTGACTGAACGTCTGACTGTGGCCAATCTCCTGGCCTGATAACAGAGACTGTCCTCAATTTACTATGCCAGGACTCCTTACTTATGGGTGCTTTCAGGGACTTCATGGACAACTCTCCTAAGACTTTGAGACATGGCTGCTTGTTTGCTGCACATGCATTTGTTTTACGTCAGCTATGAGCACACAGTGCAGACGAGAGATGAAAGTAGCACCATGCCATACAATAAGATTAAACCCCCTTGACTTAAAGACCACGAACATAAAAAGCAAGCTGTGACAGTGGGCGCTAATTGGCACTGAAAGGCATGTGAGCATGGAGGAAGGTGCTAAATGATAGCAAATTAAGAGAGCAAGTCGCCCTGAGTTACAGACTTGTGCAATCCATGAGTTGAATGCCTATTGGTACAGGATACAAAGTATCCTTGCAGCAGCCTTGCAATGCTAGTTGTTGGTCCAACCTGCAATACAAGTCTGTGCTTCCTGATTGGCCAGCAAGTGGATCAGCGATTTATCATGATGATCATGAGGGGTTCACATACGTCAGATGATAAATGCCTGGGACAAGTGGCCCATGTGACTGATGCTATGAAAACTGGTACAACATTTCTGACATTACAACAATGAGTACACTTAAAAGTACTTCATTGGCTGGAAGATGTTTTGCTGTGTCCCTAGGTCACGAAATGTGTTGTTTAAAGTTCATGTTTTTCTTTCTTTCTTGAAAACATTTTCTTGGCAAGGAAATTCTTGCACCCAAGAATTGCATATTACAGTGATCGTCAAACAGAAAATGAAAGTTTAGATTTCCTAACTTAAACAAAACACACAAACACACTATTGTTGCCCAGTGAGTTTGGTACAATCAAATGCAATACCACTGAATGCAACAGAGGTGAAATTCTCATCACACCAATCATGAGATCCCTCAGAAAGGCTTACTTTGAAGTCTTAGAAAGTGTCCTTGCTTTGTCACGGAGGTCAAAATCCAGCCCATTAGCCATTGCTCTCTCCACAGATGTTGGCTAGCCTTTTGAGGATTTCCAGCATTTTCTGTTTAAGCTTCAGATTTTCTAGCATCCAATGTATTCTTTGTCACAAGTTTGAAGTCAGCAAGTTTGCTAGTTACATCATAAATAGAAAGATGAGGCAGAACGACAAACCCCATAACCATGATATCATTGGATATGCCAATTAAACGGAGACATTACTGACTTTTCCACTCTTCTTGTTTCCATAAGATTTCTACGTATCACTATAGTTAGACTGAAGGGTTAGGTCCTATAAATCAACAATATACAGTATAAATGGTGTAGCAGAATTGTGATGTCCCAGTGAACAATGGACTGAAGTGAAAATAATGGAGACGGTGTAAATAATTAACAGCTATGCTAGCAATATAATGTTAAAGAAGAAAGCCATTTCAGTAATATTCTTTTCATGCTTGACAGGAAATTATTTCTGTGCACACGTTTTTTGCAAGAGATCAGAGATTTACTGAACACTTCTGTAAATTCACTACGAATACCATAAGGTGCTACTCATATTAAGTCAAAATTGAAAGCTGACATTAAATTGAAGAATCAACAAATAAAAATCAGTGAACCGAATCAACTCTCGGTTTCAAGAAATGTCTGTAGTTGAAAAGACTAAACCACTGTAACCAGCTACTATTTGCCGAAGGGCAAGTGCTCCAATTACAAAATAGACACACTCCAAAGTAAAATAATGATTTTCACAATAAGTTACAGTTTTACCAACACTGGCTCACAGCAAGTATACTCATATTAGCCAGTTCCCTATTAACGTTACAGGAGAGGGCCAATATCAAGTTTTACTTAAAATACTTAGATATCTGAAAAGAGTGTTTTTACTTTGGCTACTTAAAATTGAGTGATTGTAAGAACTTCTGTTAATGCTAAACAGACAATGTCTTATTAAAACAATGTCATAATTTACTTGTTCAGAAAACAAGAAGACAAAAATCATTTTATGTACCAAGATTATTAACATTTCCCTTCATATTTGTTGTGTAACTGAGGAATTAAATGTTAGGTATTAAATGCAACCTTCTAATCTCAGACTCCTTACACAAAGTTGGTAAGACAGTTGGAAGTTTGGAAACATTATGCCACAGGAGTCCATGACAATAGCCAGACAGACGTTTGGTAGCACTGAGCTTCCATACTGCTTACGATACAGGCATGATGTCAAAGCTTTTGTCATGCACTTTTCAGGACAGATGAAGGAATATGAAATTTTAGAGAGAAATACTGCATGAGAAACCAGGTGCTCATTGGTTGGCAAGTACAAAGTATAGTTGAGGTATTGTCAAGGAAAATGCACTAGGGAGTGGTGTCTCCCACTGCACCACCCACCCCAATCCCCACACCACCCAAGAAAATACTTTTTTGTAATTGGAAAGTAATTGTGTAACCGTGTAATGCCTGGACAAACTCCTTTTGCCTACAGAGAACCGGGTTACTGCACATGAATGTATCTAGTTCCTAATTAGTGTACTAGATGTAGATTTTATGGTCATAATCACACTGTTGCTTGTGGTAGTTTGGTATGTGTAAACTAGCCATCACATTTCCTACATTACAGCAGGAACTGCACTTTAAGAGTGCTTAATTGGGTGTAAAGTGTTTGGAGACATTGGTGGATGTGAAAAGTAGTATTATGTGGATGCAAGTCTTTCTTTTGAATTTTTAATGAGATATCCATAACTTTCTGGTAGTGTGGCAACCAGAACTGTATGCAATACTCTGGCTGTGGCCTAACCAATGTTTTACACAGTTCCAGAATAACCTCCCTGCTCTTAAACTCTCTGCCTTGGCTAATAAAGTCAAATATACCATATGGCTTCTTAACCACTTTATCCACCTGCTCTATTACCTTAAAGAATCCGTGTACATATACACAAAGGTCCCGTTGATCATTGGTGCTTCCCGGGTTCCTACTGTACATCATGTATTCTCTTGCCTTGTTTAGTTTTAGATTGACTATGTTGAGCCAGAAAAGCACAGCAGATCAGGCAGCATCCGAGGAGCAGGAAAATCGACATTTTGGGCAAAAGCCCTTCCTCAGGAATAAGGCTGGGAGCGTTCGCCTATTTTGGAGCTACTTCATTCTTGGAAATTTGTGTGAGATGTAGTACTGTAACTGGGAAGGGCACAGGAACTGTCATAGGCATACATACTCATAAAGCGGTTTTGCACTAATTCTCATTCATAGTACGATAGGAGAAGTTGTGGATGAAGCGTGTTGAGGAGCCCCTTTCACTTCTGATAGCACCTCGATAGTTTTGACATTGGGAGATTAAAGCAATAATAACTGGAAGTGCTGCAGAAACGCATCAGACATGGCAGCATCCATGGAGAGAGAAACAAAGTCCAATATAACCCTTCCATAGAACTCAACAAAAGCAGTAAAATTGTCCTTTTATCTATAAATACAATGTTAAAATAAGAATCATATAATAGTACAATAGTAAAACCAAAATTTCAAGTAAAGCCACAGAAATTGTAAGTTCCAAATGAGAACAGCTCTGGTTAAACACTGTTTTTGTACCCTGACCTCAGTTAATCAATACAGTATATGCAACTGATGAGACGATATTTAAGGTTTTAAATCAATTTGGCTAACACAAGCAAATGTAATGTTGTTTAGCATTCACTCACAAACACCAGCTTTCAAACTGTTAAAGAAAATCTACATCAAGGCACGAAGCAACCTATGACAATAAGTCAACTAATTTCATAAAGAATCAGGAAACACTAATCAGCATTTTTTTGTGTTTTGGCTACAAAACCCTTGCAACCGGGCTATCACTTTCAATTCATTTTTAAACCATGGAGCAAAACTTCAGAAACAATTTTTCAAACCATTATGACAGATATAATAGCTTCCACCTGTTTTTGAACCCAAGTGCTGACTGGCATCTTACCAGTATAAGTGGAAATGTAGACAAAGACCTCTATAGGCTCTGGCTGCTCACTGCTGTGAGGCCACTGAGGCATTAAATTAGTTCCACCCCACTAACTACCCTCCCGTGCCTTGGCTCTTTCAGGCCAAAGGTTTGTCACTGTTGTTATTACAGCAGGGTTAAGAACACACACTTAAATCAGCATGGCATTTCGGAATTTCAGGCTGCCCTTCCCACCACTATCCTTATTTCACTCTTTTTGTCTATTCAAAAATTTTTTATGCCATTCTTTTAAACTGCCTACTTTGAATTTAAACAGTTAAAAAGTGAAATCAAAACCAGCACTTACACCACTGGGTGTTTTTACAAATAAATCCTCTGCCCTCTTCTCCATAAACCTAAAATACTGCCACAAAATAAACAATGTATTTTTTTTAAAGAGAAACAGCAGAAGAAAGTTAGCTGAATAGTTATATGTTTAACAAAGGTCCCATTTGTACTTTACTTTAACGTACTATGTAAACGTTTCATATTATTCACATATGGAGCCAGGTAGCTTTGCTACTTGAACTAATAACCTGGCCTTTCCAAGTCCTTGAAACAGGTGTTACTCTAACAACCTCTTCCAAGGCTTTGTCTAGAATTCCTGCATTTAGTTTTCACCTTTTTGCACCAACAGCAAATAAGTTATGCTGAAGCTACATCCACATACGTGTGCTTGAAGATGCCATTAAGAGAACGGCTTGAGTGTACTTCTTTCTGTTCTGTACGAACTAGGGGGGAGGGTTGTCTGTCTCAGAAATCCGTATATGTATCATTTCTGAAATATATATCTAGATGTAATCACCCTCTATATCTAAGTGTATATTAAAGAGGTTCTACGAATCAACCATTTCATGGCTATTTCACTGTCACTGCAGCACTTTCATTAATAATCACTTTTGCAGGAATAGATACGATTTCCACTAGGTAACATAACGAATGTAATCTTATCATAGAAAAAGCTTCATTCCTCAAGCATATTTAACCCGCGCACTTACTGATTTACCAAAGAATTTAGTTGTCTATATATTTAACTCTTGCATTTCTGAACAAATATGCTGCTTTGGAATTTTCTTTTTGAAAAAGTAACTTAAAATTGTAGCATGCCGATTCTCAAGTATTCCCATTTCCCCAAGCCATTTTAAAAAAACATTTTGGAACACAGAATGATGTTGTAAGTCGCACCAATACTAATAATGTCAAAGCTATTTAAATACTGGAATATTGTTATTCTGGAAATGTTAGTCACGCAAAAGAAACCCTACTCAAAATCAAAAATACAAACATAATGCAAAGTAAATTGGGACTACATACATTTTAGCCTGACATCACTACTACAGAAAATATTGAATCTATTTTAAAGGATGTGATAACTGGACATGGAAAATAATACTGAGGAGAATCCACATGAATTCTTGGAAGGCAAATCACGTTTGGTAAACCTATTAGGTTTGTTTGGGGATGTTACTCATAAATAGGTGGAAGAACCAGTGAATATGACTATTCAGATTTTCTGAAGGCTTTCAATACAGTGCCCACACAGGAGTACACTAAACAAAATTAGAACACATATAAAAAGGGAATACTTTAAGGGTGAGGATTGAGGGTAAGTTAACAGAAAGAGAACAGACAGTAACATTAAGTAGATCATTCTCCATCTAGCAGGCTGTGACGAGTTGGGCATTACTGGGATCAGCATTTGGATCCTAGCTGTTCAAAGGACAGTATTGTGGCACAGTAGTTTGCACTGCTGCCTCGCAACATTGAGGACCTATGCCCAACTCTTTCTATCTGGAGTTTGCATGTTCCCCCCGTGTCTGCATGGGTTCCTCTGGGTGCTCTGGTTTCCTCCAACTCCAAAGGGGTGGTACCAGGGGACTGGAGAGTGGCGAATGTTGTGCCCCTGTTCAAAAAAGGGAATAGGGATAACCCCGGGAATTACAGGCCAGTTTTGATAAGGTTCCCCATGGTAGGCTTATGCGGAAGGTCAGGAGGCATGGGATAGAGGGAGATTTGGCCAATTGGATAGAAAACTGGCTAACTGGTCGAAGTCGGAGAGTGGTGGTAGATGGTAAATATTCAGCCTGGAGCCCAGTTACAAGTGGAGTTCCGCAGGGATCAGTTCTGGGTCCTCTGCTGTTTGTAATTTTTATTAATGACTTAGATGAGGGAGTCGAAGGGTGTGTCAGTAATTTTGCAGATGATACGAAGATAGGTGGAGTTGTGGACAGTGAGGAGGGCTGTTGTCGGCTGCAGAGGGACTTAGATATGATGCAGAGCTGGGCTGAGGAGTGGCAGATGGAGTTCAACCCTGCCAAGTGTGAGGTTGTCCATTTTGGAAATACAAATAAGAATGCGGAATACAGGGTTAATGGTAGGGTTCTTAGTCAGGTGGAGGAACAGAGGGATCTTGGGGTCTATGTACATAGATCTTTGAAGGTTGCCACTCAGGTGGATAGAGTTTGTAAGAAGGCCTATGGAGTATTATCGTTCATTAGCAGAGGGATTGAATTCAAGAGTCGTGAAGTGATGTTGCAGCTGTACAGGACTTTGGTTAGGCCACATTTGGAGTACTGTGTGGAGTTCTGGTCGCCTCACTTTAGGAAAGATGTGGGAGCTTTGGAGAGGTTGCAGAGAAGATTTACCAGGATGTTGCCTGGAATGGAGAGGAAGTCGTCCGAGGATAGGTTGAGAGTTCTCGGCCTTTTCTCGTTGGAACGGCGAAGGATGAGGGGTGACTTGATAGATGTTTATAAGATGATCAGAGGAATAGGTAGAGTAGACAGTCAGAAACTTTTTCCCCGGGTACAGAGTGTTACAAGGGGACATAAATTTAAGGTGAAGGGTTGGAAGATATAGGGGAGATGTCAGGGGTAGGTTCTTTACCCAGAGAGTGGTGGGGGCATGGAATGCGCTGCCTGTGGGAGTGGCAGAGTCAGAATCATTGGCGACCTTTAAGCGGCAATTGGATAAGTACATGGATGGGTGCTTAAGCTAGGACAAATGTTCGGCACAACATCATCGGCCGAAGGGCCTGTTCTGTGCTGTATTGTTCTATGTTCTATGTGCAGGTTAGGTGGCCATGCTAAATTGCCCCATAGTGTTCAGGCTAGATGTACAAGTGGGTTACAACTATGGTATGTGTAGGTTAGGATGTTCTTTGGAGGGTCAGTGCAGACACAGTGGGCCAAGTGGCCTCTATCTGCATGGTAGGTATTCTATGAAGCAGCATCAATAATTTGTTTGTGTGGACCAAATGTAATAGTTTCAAGCCTGCAGATGACACAAAACTAAGTGGGAATGCATGTTGTGAGTATAATGCAAAGGAATATCAAGTGGGTTTGGACAAACTGAGTGAGTGGGCAAGAACATGGTAAATGGAATTTAATATGGATAAGAGTGAGGTTATCCACTTTGGCCGAAGGAACAAAGGTGCAGAATACACTTTTAAAAAGTGATGTCCAAAGGAACTTGTGTGTTCTTCTTCATAAATTACTGAAATCTGATTAGCAAGTACAGAAAGCAATTAGGAAAGCAAATTGGATGGACTCTCCTATGAAAAGGGATTGAGGAAAGTGGGCCTGTATCCTGTGGAGCTTAGAATAATGACAGGAGATCTTATGAAAACTTAGAAAATTTTTAAAGAGTTAGACAGAATAGATACAGAAAAGGATGTTTCCTTTGGCCGAGGACTCTGGAACCAAGAGCACAGTCTCATAATGTGGTCTAGCTATTTACAACAGCAAAAGGGAGAGATTTCTTCATTCAAATGGTAGTGAATCTTTGGAATTCGCTAGTTCAGAGTAGGGATGTAAATATCATTTTAACAAGCACCAATTTAAACTATGCAAACATTTAAACTGTATAAATGGTATCATTTAACCATTTAAATGTGAATGGGAGTGTTTACTAAAACTAAAACATTAATAAATCTCACTCAGCTCTACAATTTTATAATACTAAAAGATAAAAAATAGCAATGCATATATCTACAGAAACAACATAGTAACATCCTACATAATACGGTCAAATATTATTAATGCCTTTCTAAAAACAACTTTTCTGCATTTTCCTAACTTTTTACTTAATGTCCCAGAACTATCCAAAAATCAATTTAAATTAAGAAAAATATTCACATGAATTAAATTTAATAAATTCAGCATTTCAACTCTCATGCTGGTCTTTATTCAGAATAATTAATATGTTTCCCTGCTTTGGTGTGAGTCTTTTGAGGAGATAAATAACAGTAAGGCCAGCATTAGAAAATACATTTTCTCTGCAGGTACTTCAAACAGTGCATAACAGCAGCCTTGAAATCAATGACTTTTTCATTTCGTAGGGAGTTCCAATTCAGAGGCAAGTTTAGAGAAGACTGGTGCAAAATGGATAAATATTTGAAATTGAAACTTATTCTTCAGCAGACATGGCAGTTTTAGCTAATTTTAAAGTGGAAAGCTATAGTAAAATAAGAATTTAAACAGGTTCTACAAAACTCGATCAGCCACGTTGTTTAACCTGAAATTGTATTTGTTTTCTTTAAGGTATCTTTGCCACCACAGTGCTGTAATGGAAGTATGCAACTAGACTATTTGTGGTACAATCCATACTACGTGAAGAAAGGCCATCGTTAGCAGCTAGCTGCAAATTACCAAAAAAACAAGGATAGATTCCCAAATAACTCACTGTGGCGTTAGCAAACAGTGTTGTCTGCAATATTTGTATGTTTGCCAAAACAAAGCCTGAAAGGTCAATTTTTGCAATGTAGTATTTACTTTTTCAGCTAGGTTTTCCATTGTATGTCGTTCTATCATAATTTTAGGTTTCCAAAACTGCAGATCAATTCTCCCAATTCTTAGTATAATGGCAAGTATTGATCACGTAATTTTTGTAGTTAATGCCGTCCATCAGTTGGTGGCGAAGAATACGGTAATGATGTGCTCCAATTTTCTCTAAAAAGACTTCACACAGTCCTCATAACAATTCTCTAAATGCAACAGGTTCCAGAAATACATTAAAACCTGTGCATTCAGTAGCACTTCCAGGAAGTGCATCCATAGTGATCATACAGCATATCAGCTCCATTAGCTTTTTGGCATATTGCGTGTTGCTTTCTTGTACGACCAGAAACAAGCATCATCAAGTTTGTTTGATTTTGCTTATTCACATGAAATAGAAGCTTGTTTCAACTTTAAATGACTCAGAGCATGTACCACTGTATTACATTGTTTACATCTAACAGTGTTTTCTTCTATTTTTCTGAAATGATTCCAGACATTCCTCCTTTTGATTGTCCAGTTTTCGGAATACATCTTACTTCCTGCTGTGGAAAAACAATTTCCAAAAACTGCAATAACCTAGGAGATGTTAATATTGTGACTTTTTTTAAATGTCGTATTTTAATGTCAAAAAGTTACTTCACTAACCAATTTTAATCATTAACTGCAATATAGTAATGGCAAGAAGCACACTTCTTATTAAACAACCATTTGCTAAGTTACGTAACTACCAAAGAGGGCTGAAATTAAATATTTTCTAGACAGAGATCAACAGAGCCTTCCGCTTCTTCCTTTCCCGCCGTACCAACCAGTACCCTTCCACTGACACCCTCCTTCGACTGACTGAACTGGTCCTCACCCTGAACAACTTCTCTTTCCAATCCTCCCACTTCCTCCAAACCAAAGGAGTAGCCATGGGCACCCGCATGGGCCCCAGCTATGCCTGCCTCTTCGTAGGATATGTGGAACAGTCCATCTTCTGCAGCTATACTGGCACCATCCCCCACCTTTTCCTCCGCTACATTGATGACTGTATCGGCACTGCCTTGGCTCCCACGAGGAGGTTGAACAGTTCATCCACTTTACCAACAGCTTCCACCCCGACCTCAAATTCACCTGGACCGTCTCAGACTCCACCCTCCCCTTCCT
>NC_057721.1:61741756-61777317 GCF_004010195.1 Chiloscyllium plagiosum | reverse complement strand
CCTCCTTCCACCTATTGCATTTCCAATGCCCCTCCCCCCAAGTCCCTCCTCCCTGCCTTTTATCTTAGCCTGTTGGACATACTTTCCTCATTCCTGAAGAAGGGCTCATGCCCGAAACGTCGATTCTCCTGCTCCTTGGATGCTGCCTGACCTGCTGCGCATTTCCAGCAACACATTTTCAGCTCTGATCTCCAGCATCTGCAGTCCTCACTTTCTCCTCGAAGATCTCTAGTCACTCCTAACTTCAAGAAACATGATAAAAGCACAAGAAAATGGTATTGAGGTAGATGGTCAACTATGATCTCGAATGGTGGAGCAGGCTCAAAGCACTGAATGGTGTATTCCTGTTCCTATATTCACAACCAGTGTTTGATATGTGTATTGATATGGCTAGTGCAGTTGAAGTCTGGTCAATGGTCAGCCCCAGGATGTTGATAGTGGCAGACTGAGTGTTGACAACACCATTAAATGTTGAGTGGTGAGTCCGGCTGAGTTTCTGGTCAATGGTAACCCCAAGGATATTGTTGGCGGGAGATTCTGTGATGGTACCATACATTGAAAAAGCAATGTCAACAAAAAGAATGCACATTTGATCTGAGAAAATAATGCTCCAAATTTTCAGAATAATTGGACCATCAGATCTTACAATCATTATACAGTAAATCAGATAGCAACTGCCAGCATTCATACATGGACAGTTAACTGGTCTCATCCTGATGTGGAGGAGGTTTTTTTCAGCGTGGCGGTCACATTCCAGGTATTCAGGCAGCCTGGCAGGCAGTCTCCGTCTGGCGCAGTGGTCACGTTGTCCCAGAGGGGAGATCTCATATGGCAGTCTTTTCCCGGTACGGAAGTCTCATCCCAGCTTGGAGGTCTTCTTCGGCAGTGGCTTCAGTGTATTCCAGCATTCATTGTTTTAATCAGCTTTCTCCAAACTGAAATTGATCTGAGATGAACTCAGTCTTAACTGAAATTGTTTATATTCTCATCTATGACTTATGTGGTATGGTGACTTATAAAACTTTCTTTTGTAAAAATCCACATGACAATAAATTACTTTTCTATTCTATTCCAAACATGGGAAACAAGAAGATGGTGTCCAATTTGCTCTGCTCAGCCAAAATTTTCACAACTTCAGTACCTGATGGAAAGACTTGTTATCAACACATATGAAGGACATGATGTTGGTAGGTCTTGCCATGAGACACTCTCTAAAACACATTTGATAACTTTAGGGCTTGTTCATTCAAATGCAAGCACATTTTAAATTTTATAAAAATTCACAGGATGTGGGTGTTGCTGGTTAGGCCAGTATCTATTGCCCTAATTGTCCAGACGGCAGTTAAGAGACAACCACATTTCTGTGAATGTGGAGTCAGATGTAGTCCAGACCAGACAAGGATGGTAGGTTTCCTTCCCTAAAAATGTTTTGTGAACTAGATGGGTGTTTACAACAACCCACATGGATCACCATTTGCTTTTGACATTCCATGTTTATTAAATGCAAATTTCACCACCTGCCAATGTGGGCTTCTAACCTGTATCACCAGAGCATTTGTCGGAGATTTGGGATTAGTACAAGTGCTATTACTACTAAGCTACCACAAGTCTCAATTACTACAAAACAATAACTCTAGTAATAAACATGTACCTCTAAGTATTGAGTCTCATTTCTTCAGATGTTCATTGCTGTTGGATATTTTAAAAATCAAAGTTACTATTCAATTTCTCCACTTTTCCTTTTAGCTTTCTCTCTCAATTACATCTTCTTTCACTTTCTGTACGTGATATTACAATGAATTAATATTTTTTTAGATAATGTATGCCTTTGTAAACATTCTTCAGTTTAGCTGGTTGTATTCACAACTGCTCCATCTCCTGTTCACAAAATCCCAGATTGATATAGAGGGTGCTTCATTGTATTGGGTATCTCAGTATTAGGTTGTCATACTAAAGCCCACCGAAAGCTGCAAACGCATCAAACTCCATGCACTGTCCTTGCAACCACAAAATACAGACTAAAGAATACATTCAATTCTGAAGTTTTCAAGTACCCACGTCTGTAGTGATAGAATTTCTAGTAATTGCAACAATCTTAAAATACAATTTAAAACAATGTTTAGCCCTGATCCTTTTTACATTAAGATCAGCCTTAGCTCTGCTGGGTGTTGCTGATGTTCAAGATGTCAAGTGGAATATAACTACTGGTTTCAGTATGGCATTGCCAAAATAATGTAACAGCCATCCAAGATTAAAAGTAAGGTACATTTAGCCCATTCACTAGAGCGTACCATTTTGCTTTGTATTTCATTTCCCTTCTGCTTTCTAATAAGTATATATCCCATGTTAGATCATGAAACAATGCATTTGTTTTTGAATTCAGCAACCAAGCCGATTTCCATTAAAAAAAAAACCAATAGATTAGTACAAGACTATTTAGCTCTTTGAGCTATTCCACTTCCATCAGAAGAAATCAGGGCTGATTTGCAAACTAACTCCACAAACCCACCTTTTCCCCATATCCCCAATACCTTAAGTGATAAAATTCTACCAATCTCCGACTGATTTTCAAATGATCAAGAATCAATTATTGTATGTAGAACAGAGTTTAAAATATTTTAATCATGTATAAGTGCACATTTTTAGTATGTATAACTGTTTCCTAATTGAAACTCTTAAAAGGTATAATATTTTTATTTAGGCTATATACCCAGCCCTAGACTCCGCATCCAACAGGAACAATCCATCTTCATCTACCCTATTTCCTTTAATATTCTGTAAACATTGATTGAAACACCACCTAAGTGAAATTCCAGGGAATACACACTCATGAGTATAGTATCTCCTTATAATTTAAGGCTTGGAGTCTGGCATCACTCTCCTAAGCTGACACTGCGTTCCCTCCAATATGTCCTTATTAAAATATATGCCCAGAACTGCTTACTATATTAAGTCCATTCCATGAACTCTCTTTAGTGGGTAAACAGGCTTCTCTTTATACTGTTGTTTTCCCAAGCTTGTGGCATGTTGTAGGTGCTCCAGCAAATAATCTTTTCTATATTCATGATACAATTTTAAGATGCTCTTTCTTAGCTCATCACTCAATTACTATTTTCTCTGTTGAGAATTTTCTCTATTTTAGTCCCTTTCTGATCAAATCCAGAAACTATCCATGTCCTTTCTTTGGAAGATATCTTTGTGGATTTTTGTTAATAATAGTAAAAAAAATGGAGAGTCATTCAAAGTCTTCATATTATTTTGGGACAGCATAACTTACTGTAATATCTCAAGGAATTCAGTTGCAGTTGCACACATATTTAACTCTAAAGCTTTAAAATTGATTAAAATCAATCTACAAGCCAGATAGGATCTGAGCAATGCCAACAAGAATACACTTCTTATTATATATTTTGTAATTTGACAAAAACTAATAGGTTTCTAGATATAAAACCTCAACAATAAAACAAATCTTTAACATATCTGAAGGAAAAACCTACTTAAGAATGAAGGGATTATTGCAGTCACATTTCCTTGAACCTCTTAATGTTAATCATGCAACTCACGGACACTAATTAATCTGTTTTGAGGGATTACAGTAAGGTTAAAAATTAATTGGAAGCTTTAACAATGCACAGCATCTTCAGTCATGTCTCACCCAGTACAAAAGGAATCTGTACCTAATACCACAGAAATCAACTGTAACACATTAACATAATAAATGTTTCATTAATTAAGGCCCTTCAGCCCACCATGCCTGTGCTGACCATGAAGCCATTCTAACCTAATACCATCTGTTCGCACATAGCCCATATACCTCTATTCCCTGAATGTTCACGTGTCTATAAATGCCTCTTAAATTTTGCTTTCATATCTGCTTCCACCACGTTTCCTATCCGTGCATTCTCGGCACCAACCACCCTCTATGTAAAAAACTTCCCTTGCACAGCTCCTTTAAATTTTCCCCTCTTACCTTAAACCTATGGAACATAGTATTTGACATTTCCACCCTGGGAATAAAAAGACTCCTGACTGCCCAGCCTGTCCACGCCTCTCATAATTTTAAATATTTCCATCAGTTCACCCCTCAACTTTTGAAGCTTTAGCAAGAACAATTCAAGTTTGTCTAACCTCTCCCTATAACCACTGTATTCCAATCCAGGCAACATCTTAGTAAATCTCTTTTGCACCCTCTCCAAAGCCTTCCTGTAATGTGGTGACCAGAATTGCACACAGTTAAGGTTTTGACAGAATGCAAAACCTCTATATCAAAAGTTAGATTTTTACGCAACATTACTGACTGATGAAATAGGTCATATTCTGTCCTCAACTTTCAAAACTAAAACAAGACTAAGAAAATATTGGAAGAAAGTGTGTCATCAAAACATCAGTAAAAGGTGGAATCTAATGCAATAAAAGGAATTTCATTCTTCAGCAACCATTAATCATAAATAACTATTTGTTATTTGTGGTTTGCAACCTTATATATCATGTGCTAAGCTCAATTATTTTCCATAGTAAAGTGGAAGATTTCTAGAATCCAGTCCTCAAAAGAAAATCTTGGAATACCATGTAAAAATGGAATTTGATTCATTCTACCATCATATACCAGTGGTTCTGCCTACAATAAAAGCATCACCTAAGTTACACACATGTGAGCACCATACAAAAGCAGAAAAACAGGCAAGATGGAATCAGAACAAATTTTCACAAAAACAATATTGCAACCTAGATTCATGCCACGGTAGCCTTACCCATCAAACAGGTCCATTGTAGTTATGATCACTTCACTGAAGAAAACTAGTTGACCTAACACCTTAGTTTGCAGATTTTCACAGTACATTTTGAGGTCAAAATATTCTGATGAGAACTTTTGCGATTCTATGATGACAGGCAAGGTGTTAGGTGTGATCTCCATTCCAGGTTGCTGCATTGTTACAACTTTTAAAGATACTTTCTGTGACTTAAATACACCTTCCATGTCCAATCTGGGCCATAGCCATCTTAGGAAAGTTCGTCGAATATCCTGAAATAGTAAACATTGGAAGCTTCAATGAAAATGAGAACTTACCGGTGTTCTGATCACCTGATCTTAATCTATAGGAAATTATTACCCAAGAAACTGGGTACTTATTACCCAAACAACAGAACACTGGAATCAATGACATAGTTTATGGTGCCAGTAGATTTTTACCACAGGATTGTCATTCTCAAAATTACCAGACGAACATCTACTGTTAATGGTGTAACTGTGCTCAGTAAAGTTCCATCCAAATAAAATAAACATATTACATTAAAGTTTTGCAATGTTAGCGTGAAGAATAACCCCATTTCAGGGTCCTAATGTCTGCATCAAGTGCTCTCAGATCACATACAGCAGTTGGATGCACAGCAAAAGCTCTCAACTTGACCCTAAAATATTACCCAAACCTCAGAAGAGTACTCCCCAATATATTAAAGTGGAAGCTCTTTTCTCTTCCTTAACAATTATCCTAAGGTACCTCTACTAAAGACTAATAATTAGCCACATTAGCTGCAATTTTCTCTTGCCCACTCATGCCCACTTGATGCAGGTTTGAAACTCCACTTACTACTTTCATCAAGGAGTCTGAAGGTCAGTAAACATAGAAGACATCTGCACTGCATTTGAATCCAATCCCAGAGGGAAGGACCAATATGCAATCTACCTTTGTGTAGTTTCTCCTTCTCACCCACCTTGAATATCAAATGTGTCCATGCAATTACCAATTCAGGTATACTCACACAAATTAAAATCTCTCTGCTAAACCATGTGTAAATTATATGCAAATTTTAGGAACAGTGAAAGGGAGAAGTGGACTAGCTCCCTATAATATTAGGGGGAGAGAAATTGTACTGTTCTGGTACTTAGTATCATGAGTCAAGAAGGTCTTTTTTTAAGAAAAAAATATAAATCAACAATTTAACTTTTCCGTAATTTATTATACGGAAAACCTGCACTGTATGCTAGGGCATGTCTGGTTCTGAAACAAATTTACGCTACAGATATGCCAAATTTCCGAACCAAGAAGAACATTAAGCAGACTATTTTTACAGCTACCGCAGTTACAATGAATGATCTGGAAGCAATCTTATAAGCAGCCTGCACTCATCAGCAAAATGTTTATTGTGACAAAGTAGCCAAGGTCAAAGGTTAAATGTCACCTCCAAACTCCTGACATACCTACAAAGGAATGAATGTAAGTTTTTACATCTGAGAACAGTACGTTTTGTGTTGTGGAAATTCAGATAAAACACTAAGCAGTTTATCTGCTATATCCACTGATGACAAGCATTTTTAATGCATAATTCCTTCTTTAAATGATCCATTTTGACAGAATACTCAAGATATCCAAATACTATATTATCTGAAGCTTTTCAATTATACTTTCTTGATCAAATTGTTGCAATCTTTGCACTATCCATGCATCAACAGAACTTATTCTTAGATAAATAATTTATGTTATGAATAACATTAAATGAGACTAGCTGCAACAACTTTCATCGTCTTTACTAATTACTGCAATTATTAACATAATTAAACATACTTGTGGAACAAAGTGAAGGCACCAATTCAAGCATCTTATCACCATTACAAACATCTTACACAAACATTGAAATGTTTGATTTGACCAGACCTCTCTCAAACATACAAAGATAAAACATCTCAAATGTAAAAAGAACTGTCAAAATTGTTCCAAATAATTTGTTACTTTTAATGAAGTGTTTGAATCCTAAGAGGTGTAAGCTAACAATTAGGAAAACAGGAACTAAAGACAAGCAAAACACCTTCATTCAAAAGAGTTCAGTAATCAAATACAGATCAGGATACTGAATCAAATAATGGTTAGAAAAGTTAAAAATGCAAATGGGACGCATTCTGAAAAATTATAGGATTGAGAAGCATGGTAAGTGGGTAGCAGTGTGGGGCTGAACAAAGAAGAATGGTAAAATGGGGCCAATGAGTGTCGTCTATAAAATTTGCTTAGGTCCTATAATACCAAACTATAAAAGGATGCCAAACTATAAACAATCAATAGTTTAAAAAGTGTCAGCTAAAATTCTCAAAGGAATAGATTCACCAATACAACTGTCAGTATCCCACAGTGTGAAAAGTTTAAAAAAAGCTCCCAACAAGAAAACAGCAGAGGAAAACAAAATCTTACAAACAATTATGATTAACAGTAGGATTGTGCTGGTAATCAAGCTTCACTACTCCATTAGCTGTAAGTGTACATGTATTATTTAATCACTAAATGGTCAATTATTTTCTGTTTGTGACTGTTATCCAGAAGAAGAGACTTTCACCAGATTCCTTCAATATATCAATAAAATGTTGTTTGTTATAAAGAAAACGTACTGCTTACGGACATGGCGACAGTGGTTAGGAAGCAACCTACTGTGTAACATGCACACAAGAGAGAAATTAAATGGTGCCAATTCCCAACTTGAAAATCAAAGTGGTTACCTGGTCAGTGCACAGAGATTGGCTTTGGTGAAGCACCACATGGTCATGCAATATTTCGGATTCACTGAGATTACAGTCGAAGAGCATGGTGGTGGAGAAACACAGCCTGTGAGGCAGCATCCAAGGAGCAGGAAAATCAATGTTTCGAGCATAAGCTCTTCATCATGAATGAGGGGATGGCCCAATGGAGGCGAAGAGATAAATTGGAGGGGGGGGAATATAGCTGGGAGTGCGATAGGTAGACGAAGATGGGGTTGAAAGTGATAGGTCGAAAAACGAGTTTAACTCCCCCTCCCACTCCACCAAGGTGATGCAAATCCTGGGACTCTTCCATTGCCAAACTCCAGCCACCTGATGCCTGGAGGAAGAACGCCTCATCTTCCACCTGGAGACCTTCCCAACTACAGAGGATCAATGTGGATTTCATCAGTTTCCCCATTTTCCCTCCACCTCCCCCCCTCCCCCCAAGCTTATCCCAGATCCAACCTTCTAACTCGGCACCGCCCTCTTACCTGTCCATCTTCCTTCCACCTATCCACTCCACCCTCCTCCCAGACCTATCACCTTCACCCAACTTTCATCTACCTATCACATTCCCAGCTACTTTTCCCCAGCCCCAACACCCCCTGCCCATTTATCTCTCAGTCCCCTTGGGCCACCTCCTCATTCCTGATGAAGAGCTTATGCTCAAACGGATGCTGCCTGAGCAGCTGTGCTTTTCTAGCATCACACTCTTTGACTCATTTGCTCACCTATGCTAGAGTTCACTACTTTAATGTGCACTTTGGATTCACTGACAACATCCACTGCAATGCTGCCATGAGACTGCTCCCTGGCCTTGTGTACAAAGTGGTCTCATGGTCTTAGCTTGCTTTCTTAGTGTTCACCCACTTTGCACCCACTTGGATGCACACAGCATCTCTGCCTTTTTGCATATTGCTGCTTCATTCATCATTTACAGGCTCAAGTTCAATCTTGCCTTACATTTTAGGGCAGGCAAAAAGCCAGGCAGCTTGTAATGCTCTTTACAATGAATGGTAAAGGGGATGGATGTGTTGCTGTTCAGCACTTGCTACATCAATTTCATATACATTCTATGTACCAGCAGCCTACATGGCAAACACACTGAATATGTTTGCATCAAATCACCATTTCTCAAAGTCTAATTGGACTTGTCCTTGGACCATAACTGGATAACTATGGCCAGTCAGCTGGCCCCATCACAGTCAGTCAAGAGCACAGTTAGATCTCAGTTCAAAGGTTTGGACATAGTCAGTCAGCCACTTAGGCAATCAGGATAAGGGATCTGTCTCAATACAGTCCAATGAGTGGACCACAGTAATTCCTCCAGTTCAAGCCCCAAAAAAATCTAGTGATTAACAGCAAGTTACTGAGGGATCTGGACAGAAATTAGTCAGGATCTGAACCATAATCACTCAGGGTTGTCAGTTACTGGGGTAAGCTTCAGTCATTCCTCTGGATCTGTGCATCGAAAATCAAGGGTTTACCACAGGGCACTGCTTGTGGTGGGGATGCTGGAGAAGTAAATTGTGAGGATTAGAGACAGCATTCTGGGATACAGAGGAAACAATAACGTTTATGGGGTGCAATGCAACATAATGTAATGGGAAACAATACAAAGTGAGGGGGCATGGAGTACTGCAAAATATTGTAGTCATCTATAGTCACAGCCAATCTGGTTTATTTGTGCATCATGATGTTTGATCTAACTAAGCTGTAGATCTGGGCTCAGGGGAGTAAGATGAGGAGATGAAAAGTTAAATAAAAAGGTTGCATGAAATTGTGGGAGGCTTAAAGGCTCTGAGGGAGTTGACTGGGAGTGCAAGACAAAAAGGGAGGGGTCAGGGGATTGAGAGGCTGAGCCTGCAACTCATTCTCTGAAGCGCTGGCTGTGTTGCTTTCCATCCTCATCCAAATTGCAAATATGTACCAAAAATGAAAACAGCTCCTAATTGTCTGAGGGGACAGGCTCTACTCCTGAACAATAGGAGGCCCTCAAGATGTAACTCATAGCATGCTGGTACAGAAGGTAGAGTCTCATTGAATCCAGGGTGAACTGGCAAGACGGATGACAAAACTGGCTTGTTATAGAAGACAGAAAGAGGAGGTGGAAGGGTGCTTTTTGGAATAGAGATCTGTAAATAGGGGTCAGTGCAGGGACCATTTTTGTACGTATATAAATATAAATGATCTGGAGAAAAATGTAGGTGGTCTGATTAGTTAGTTTGTGGATGACACCAAAATTGGTGGAGTTGCAGATTGTGAGGATTGTCAAAGGATACAGCAGGATATATATATATTATAGATTTGGGCAGAGAAATGGCAGGTGGAGTTTAAACCTGACAAATGTGAGATGATGCATTTTAGAAGATCAAATTCAGATGCAAATTATACAATACACGGCAGACCCTTAGGAACATTTACACACAGAAGTATCTGGGCATACAGGTCCACAAATCCCTGAAAGTGGCAACACAGATGGATACAGTGATCAAGAAGGTACGCAGCATGCTGAGGCATCAAATATAAAAGTTATGTTACACATGTATAAAACTTTAGTTAGGCCACATTTGGAATATTTCGTACAGTTCTGGTCACCATATACCAGAAGGATGTGGATGCTTTGGACAGGGTGCACAGAAGGTTTGCCTGGTTTGGAGGATTTTAGTTATGAGAAGAGGTTGGATAAACTCAGATTGTTTTCATTCAAAAGACAGAAGCTGAGGGGCGACCTGATAGAGGTCTACAAAATTATGAGATGCACATATAGGATGGATGGTCAGAGGCTTTATCCCAGGGTGGAAAGGTCAAGTAAAAGATGGCACAGATTCAAGGTGAGGGAGGGAAAGTTTTGGGGAGAAATGCTGAGAAACTTTTTCACACAGAAGGAAATGAGTACCTGGAACACACTGCCAGTGGAGGTAGTTGAAGCAGGCAAATTAGCAACATTTAAGGTGCATCTTGACAGATACATGAACGGAAGGTGAACAAAGGGATAGGAACCATGCGCGGCAGATCAAAATAAGGAATAGGAATTGGCACAGGATCAGTGGGTCAAAGGGCCTGTTCTTATGCTATATTGTATTGGATTGGATTGGTTTGGATTGCTTTAAGAGCCTAGGATATAAGCCATCAGGCCCTGGGATTTTTTGGCCTTCAATCCCAATAGTTTGCTCAGTACTTTCTCCTCTGGAATGATCATTGTTCCAAGTTCCTTCCTTTCTAGAACCTGTGCATTACCTGTTACTCTCAGGGGTGATTCTAGTGTTCTCCACTATGAAAACGGAGACAAAATATTGATTTAGTGTCTCCACCATTTCTGTGCTTCTCACTATTAACTCCCCAGTTTCATCCTCTGAAGAACCAACATTCACTTTAGCCACTCTCTTCCCTTTTATAAACTTATAGAAGGTTTGCTTCCATTTTTATTTTTTTATGATAGTTTTCTTTCATAATTTACCTGTGCTCCTTTTATTACATTTTTAGTAACCGTTCGTTGATTTTTAAAATTTTCCCAATCTTCCAGCCTGCCACTGGCCCTTGCAATATGGTAGCTTTTGTCTTTGCATTATCTTTAACTTCCTTGCTTAGCCATGGATTTTTCACTCTCTTACAACCTTTCTTCACCACAGGAACCTATTCTTGTTTGGAGCAATTGAATATCCCTTTAAATATCAACCACTGCTCATCAATTGTTGTGCCTTCCTGCCCAGTCCACGAGGACCAAATCTGTCCTCATGCTAATGTAATTACTTTTGCTTAATTCCAGAATGCTAGTGTTGGACTCCAGTTTCTTACTCTTAAACTTACACTTGAAAATAATCAGCCATTCTATTTCCACCACCTTTTCTGGGAGAGAATCCAAAAACATGCCACCTCCGAAAACAAATTTGCCTAATCCATGTTATAAATAGATGACACTTGATTTTAAAAAGTGACTGGGAAGCTTTTAAAGAACAACAGAGGATTGCTAAGAAGGAAATACGCAGAGAAAAATGAGGTATGAAGGTAAACTGGCCAAAAATATAAAGGAGGATAGGAAAAGCTTTTTTTAGGTATGCGAAAGGGAAAAAAATGGTTAAGACTAAAATTGGGCCCTTGAAGACAGAAACAGGGGAATATATTACGGGGAACAAAGAAATGGCAGAAGAATTGAATTGGTACTTCAGATCTGTGTTCACTGGGGAAGACACAAGTAATCTCCCTGAGGGAACAGTGGCTGAAGGACCTGAACTGAAGGGAATTTATATTTGCCAGGAATTGGTGTTGGAGAGACTGTTAGGTCTGAAGGCTGATAAGTCCCCGGGGCCTGATGGTCTACATCCCAGAGTATTGAAGGAGGTGGCTCTAGAAATCGTGGATGTGTTGGTGATTATTTTCCAGAATTCGATAGATTCAGGATCAGTTCCTGCGGATTGGAGGGTGGCTAATGTTATACCACTTTTTAAGAAAGGTGGGAGAGAGAAAGCAGGAAATTATAGACCAGTTAGTCTGACCTCACTGGTGGGAAAGATGCTGGGATCAATTATAAAGGATGAAATTACGACACATCTGGACAGCAGTAACAGGATAGGTCAGAGTCAGCATGGATTTATGAAGGAGAAATCATGAACATAGAACATAGAACATAGAAGAATACAGCGCAGTACAGGCCCTTGGGCCCTCGATGTTGCACCGATCCAACAGAAAGCCTTTGATAAAGTCCCGCATAGGAGGTTAGTGAGCAAAATTAGGGCGAATGGTATTGGGGGCAAAGTACTGACTTGGATTGAAAGTTGGTTGGCTGATAGGAAACAAAGAGTAGTAATAACCAGCTCCCTTTCGGAATGGCAGGCAGTGACCAGCGGGGTACCGCAGGGATCTGTGCTGGGACCGCAGCTTTTTACAATATATGTTAATGATATAGAAGATGGTGTTCATAGTAACATTAGCAAATTTGCTGATGGTACAAAGCTGGGTGGCAGGGTGAAATGTGAGGACGATGTTAGGAGATTACAGGGTGACCTGGACAGGTTAGGTGAGTGGACAGATGCATGGCAGATGCAGTTTAATGTGGATAAATGTATGGTTATCCACTTTGGTGGCAAGAACAGGAAGGCAGATTACTACCTAAATGGAGTCAAGTTAGGTAAAGGGGCAGTACAAAGAGATCTGGGTGTTCTTGTACACCAGTCAATGAAGGCAAGCATGCAGGTACAGCAGATAGTGATGAAAGCTAATAGCATGCTGGCCTTCATAACAAGAGGGATTGAATATAGAAGCAAAGAGGTTCTTCTGCAGCTGTACAGGGCCCTGGTGAGACCACACCTGGAATATTGTGTGCAGTTCTGGTCTCCCAATTTAAGGAAAGACATTCTGGCTATTGAGGGATTGCAGCGTAGGTTCACAAGGTCAATTCCTGGAAAGGAGGGACTATCTTATGTTGAAAGATTGGAGCGAGTAGGCTTGTATACCCTTGAGATTAGAAGACTGAGAGGGGATCTGATTGAGACGTATAAAATTATTAAAGGATTGGATCCAGGAAACATGTTTCCGCTGATGGGTGAGTCCCGAACCAGAGGACACAGCTTAAAAATAAGGGGTAGGCCATTTAAGACAGAGATGAGGAGACACTTCTTCATCCAGAGAGTGGTGGCTGTGTGGAACGCTCTGCCCCAGAAGGCAGTGGAGGCCCAGTCTCCGGATTCATTTAAGAAAGAGTTGGATAGAGCTCTCCAGGATAGTGGAATAAGGCAGGAACAGGATACTGATTGAGAATGATCAGCCATGATCATAATGAATGGTGGTGCAGGCTCGAAGGGCAGAATGGCCTACTCTGCACCTATTGTCTATTGTCTATTGACCTCTATTTCTAGATTCTCCCATAACTGGAAACACATCTTTTGACACCTATCTAAAAATCTCCCAATGATCGAAGTTAAGCTGACTGGCTTACAGTTTCCTACTTTCTGACTTGCCTTTTTGAATAAAAGAATTACATTTGCTTGCATCACT
The DNA here is from genome assembly GCF_004010195.1 of Chiloscyllium plagiosum. NCBI lineage: Eukaryota > Metazoa > Chordata > Chondrichthyes > Orectolobiformes > Hemiscylliidae > Chiloscyllium > Chiloscyllium plagiosum. The sequence goes on along the minus strand of NC_057721.1, from coordinate 61,763,819 downwards.
ATCATCCATAGTGAAGATGGATGCAAAATAACCTGATCATCCTTCATTTCCTTGTTGCTGGAAACCTTAACATCACAAGGTTGAGGACAATGGTTAAATTCATTTGTGTGCTGCAACTGCTGACTGATTACATTACTAAGGCGCTGCTTTACTATTGATATTCCCCACATAGGTTCAATGGAGTTGTCACCAATGGATCCAGGCCTAGCAGCTATTATCATCTCTGTGGCTACAGCACAATGAACATCTACAAAAAGAGATGAGGAAAATGTGTATCTGGAAGTTTAGCGCCAACAGCAAACTGCAACAAATGTGGTGCAGCCTCCAGATGCAGTGCTTGCAGCAAAATATTCTGCTCAGGATCCACAGAAAGTATAGGAGACCATCACTTGCCTTCAATGGAATACCCTCAAGATGAGCAAGATGCAGTGCGGTTGTTGAATGAGGACATTGTGACAGAACAATCATCTTCTGCAGCATTCCAGGTGTACAGCATTGTAGGTTATACACACATGCCTTTAGTGAAGCACACTATAATGTCACAAACATCATTAATAAGAAATGGAAGCTTCCTTAATAACTCTCAAGTTCCTGCTTTATACCGGACTGCGTACCTTACAAGGACCGATACTGGGAGACAAGGGCAATCCTCTCCACCCATAGCTGATAACTCATGACACAATATCCTAACTGATGTCAACCAGTCAAACAATATAAAACAATCCTTCCACTAAACCATCAAGAGCCATATGTTAGGGCTGATCAAAATTAGATCCCTGTGCTTATACAGTGTTATGATCCCAGCAGATGTTATTATCAGACAAGTTAAATTTTCAGCATCAATCTTGTCTGATAAATATTTTGATTTGTTTGATTTTAATAAAGTGGTCTCTCACTGAAAGATAGCTTTGTTTTACCAATAAAACAGTAGTTTATTTACAGAGATGAAGAGGAAGTAGAATAAACCAAACTATCAACTGTTACAATACGGCCAAAAACTATTTAAACTAAAAATTAAAAACTTTATTTCTTAAAGTATAACAGAGATTAATTAACTAACAACTATTTAGAACTCCTTCCACAATACCTATCCTTTACTTTCCCTTCTATAGTACTAATCCAATAAAACCCCCAACTAAGATTTACCAAAATTCAAATTTCAAAACCAGGCAGCTGTCGAATCTTTCCTTTGTATCGTTCATTGGTGTTAATGTTGTCAAAAAGCTGAATTCAAACTTGATTGGAGTTTGGTATTTTGCGGCATAATTTAAACTGATTGGCCAAATTTAAATTTGTTTTTGTCTCATAGCAACTCAGTCGGTGCCAGCTATTCTGACGAAGTGTTACATTGTTACCTTGTTCTGGACTCTCTGCTTCTCTAAGTCCTTGCTAGCCTTTCCACTCTCTTAAATGTACAGTACCCTTTACATAACACTGCCTATAATGCAATTTCAGGGTTTTTAAAATCAGACAGAGTAAATTCCTATTAATCTCAAAACAATTCAGAAAGTAAAAAGAAACAAAACAGTTTCAATAAAGAGCCTTAAAAAGCACTTAATACTCACACCAGAATCCCTGTGTCTAACTGCTCAGCAGATTTAAATCGATTGTGACTTCAACATTTAAACTGGAACTGCAGATAGCTCATGGACGAAACTATCGTACACCTGAGCTTCTATGTACTCAGCTTTAAGAAGCCTCTTCAAGGTTTTATCCCAACATTTCTGGGACTAACTCCTCACTCTAAGTTAATTTAGTTCAGGAAATATTCTTCCCTTTTCAGGAGCAAATGTAAATATAGCCATTCTATTCCAAGGACTTCACAGGACTGCTCCAAATTCAAAGTAAAAACTGAAACTAAGATGTGTATTGAGGAAAGACTAGCACCCCTTCACAAAGGATTCCAACACCGTGCAACACTAAGGACGTGTAGCCTCGCCAGCATCATTCTTGTAGCTGCAGCTAAAATTACTATTCGTTCAGATAAGTGATGACACTAAGTTAAAATATATTTACAAGCATGAGATTCTATTGATACTCATCTGTCACCATGCTACCTACGTGCCCTCAAAGTTTTCCTTTTTTCCTTTCCTTCCACAGTGTCTATCTGAAGTACCAAGGTCCACAGATGGAGTGGAAAGGACCTATCCAAGACTAGTGCATATTGGGTTTGTAGAATTTTGGGTGGGCAATCCTGGAGGCATTTGCGGGTAGAGGGCCCAAACATGCCAAGCATATCCTGGCCAGATGCAGGCTCATCTACACTGGATTAAGTTTACAAAGAGTTGAGTCACAAGCAGAATGGAAGCAGAGAGGCTAGACACCTTTGGATTGTCTTGAAAGGCAATTAATGGAGTGTGTGGATGTGTTTCTGCTTCCAGCTGAGTGCTAGCTCTACCTTATTTCCTTGTGAAGAGACGGTACCTGAGGTGAGGTCAAGGTCCATTGTGCCCCTGTTGCCTTGCCATTGGATCTGTTCACCATGGCTACAGCAATAGGGTGCAAGTCTGCATGCATCTCAGCAGCCACTGAGCATTCTACTGGACTTGGAGTTCCATTGTGGTCACTCACCAACCTGTCCATGGAGACATCGAGATATAAGCATGCCTGAGTCAGCACAGCACAGATCACGTTGGTGGTCTCCTCCAATCTTCAATCCCGTTTACCTGAGTGTCTCCAATAAACATGCCCACTGATCTTTTGTTTATTTGTGCATTTCCCACCTCAGACTGAGCAGGTGTCTAGTTCCCAGCAGTTCGCTTAGTGCCAGCTAGTTTCTTCCTCAGCAGGTTGGAGATGTCGGAGTCGAAAAGTGTGGTGCTGGAAAAGCACAGCAGGTCAGGCAGCACTGACCTGCTGTGCCTTGCCAGTGCCACTCTTTTCAACTCTGACTCTCTAGCATCTCATTTCTCATTTTCTCCAGGTTGGGAGATGTGTCACTCATGAGCTCCCAATTCCAATCTCACTAACATATCCAGCCAGATGTCAGAATCTGGGTTGGAGGAGGGTGCAGGTGACAGCCTGGCTAGTGATTCCTCTGAGGGATTCGTGGTTTCTCCCTCAAAGTTGAAAGAGGTGGTGATGGCTGGAGGGGCTGGTTTCTTCAATAGCATGTGAGCTTGGACAAGTTTAATTCGAGGTGTTGCATTTTGGGAAAGCAAATCTTAGCAGGACTTATACACTTAATGGTAAGGTCCTAGGGAGTGTAGCTGAGCAAAGAGACCTTGGAGTGCAGGTTCATAGTTCCTTGAAAGTAGAGTCACAGGTAAATAGGATAGTGAAAAAGACGTTCAGTATGCTTTCCTTTATTGGTCAGACTACTGAGTAAAGCTGTTGGGAGGTCATATTGCCACTGTACAGGGCATTGGTTAGGCCACTTTTGGAATACTGCGTGCAGTTCTGGTCTCCTTTCTATCAAAAGGATGTTGTGAAACTTGAAAGGGTTCAGAAAAGATTTACAAGGATGTTGATCTATAGGGATCAGTAGAGGATTTGAGCTATAGGGAGAGGTTGAACAGGGCTGTTTACCCTGAAGCATGGAGGCTGAGGGTGACCGTATAGAGGTTTATAAAATCATGAGGGGCATGGATAGGATAAATAGACAAAGTCTCTTCCCTGGGGTGGGGGGAGTCCAGAACTAGAGGGAATAGGTTTAGGGTGAGAGGGGAAAGATACAAAAAAGAGATCGAAGAGGCAACTTTTTCACGCAGAGGGTGGTACATGTATGGAATGAGCTGCCAGCGGAAGTGGTGGAGGCTGGTACAATTGCAACATTTAAAAGGCATCTGTGTATATGAATAGGAAGGGTTTGGAGGGATATGGGCTGGGTGCTGGCAGGTGGGACTAGATTAGGTTGGGAGATCTGGTCAGTATGGACAAGTTGGATCGAAGGGTCTGTTTCCGTGCTGTACATCTCTATGACTTTATGTTAAGAGCACATGCACAATGATAGTAGTAGAAGAACAACTCAGCACATCACAATGAATCCTGCACAATTGTCAGGACATGGACGTACAGGCACATGTACCCTGGCATCACTACGTGAGGGATCTGGTCCTCTCCTTGCAGGGGATGAACAGATACATGTTGGGCACTCCATCACACATCTTCGCCCTTAATGCCCTTTTGAAGGTTGTTTGCTCTTGGAGTGAGACAAAGGCAAGAATTGACTGAGATAGCCAGGACTGCCACAGGTGTTAATGCTGGTGCAGGTAGAGGGAATATGGTGAGGTACCCCAAATGAGTAGGAAATGCAGGGGGTGGCATGGGTTGTTTGTTTGGGAGATGAAGTGAATGAGAGCCATTAGGGAAAAGTTCAATAGTGGGAGTGAGTACAAAATTAGTTTGAATGTAAGGTAACAGAGAGAAGATGGTGGTACCTAGCCCTTTGAGGAGTACAAAATGTCATTAATATTCTTCCAACATTCCTCTGGAATGTGGAAACCAGCAATGGTGCAGAGGCAACTTCAGACCAGGCTGACTGGGTCACGTGGCATGGTTTCCTCTGGCACTCCTGAGGAAATAGGGTATTCTTCCTCTCCACTATCTCGATCTCGAAGTCACAGTCCATGACTCAGCATGCCAATTTGACTCTCTCAGCCATATCCTCTGAAATTCTTCAAGGCAAATCCTTGCAGGCAGCTGATAAGCAGGTGGACTTTAAGTATGATGTTGGTGGCAGGAAGGCTGGAAACTCTTGTCAGCAAGCACGTCTGCTGTCACTGAGTGCAAACGCAACAGCAGTGCTGACATTCATGCTTAACAAGGTGAGTATTGTAAAATTGCACAACAAGGCTCCCTACAGCTCACCAAGAAAAATTCTCCATGAAACTCCCAAAATTGCCTCAGCTACAATATGAGAAATTCAGGTCATTCATATGACAGACAACACAACTCTGCACAAATACTGTGGAAAAAGGGAAATGTGAAGACTTCTCACAATCCAATCAACTTCCTGATGTCAAGAACAAAATACTGACAGCCATAGGATCAATCGGAGATCTTTAAATCAGTCCTCAATTTAGATGAAAAGTCAGTTACAGGTAGCTATTTGAATGGAAGTAACAGTTTAACTTTCTCTTAAATTCTGAAAGTTGAAGGTACTGATTTTTGGAACCATCTTTGGCCCCAGAAGATACTTTAATGATGTAAGGTTTCTTCATGAGGAGACTGAAAGGTTTTTATTGGCTAGCTTCTTGGCGGTTTGCTCCATTGACTGTCATACCTCGGTATGTACTGAAACAGTGACTTTAGTTCAGAGACTATTGCTGTACAATCTTTACTACAGGCCCTCCAAAATCAGACTGCCCACAAATAAAGTCATAAAACTCATACTTTATTTCTCTTAAAAGCTTTGCTTGTCTGCTTTTCAAAGTTATTTGACTTCAACAAAAACAGCTGGTGCCTAACAACTCTTAGTAGTAACGTCTGATGTCAATAATTACTGCTGAATACAACTCCTAAAAATCATGTGCATTCAAAACTCTTTCAATCCAGAATATCCAAATCCCTCTCTCTCTTCTAGCTTCTTTCACACTCTTATTTTATGGACTCTGCACTCCAAACAAAACATTCTATCCACAACCATTCATGCTCCTCTTCAACAGCATAAATTTATTAAAACTGCAGAATTGTATAATTGTTCCAGCACAGGATAAGGCCATTCAACCCTTCATGCCTGCACTGGTTCTTCAAACAAGCATCAATACCTAGTGCCAATCTCTTGCTTTTTTCCTCAGGTGTTTACACACTGTTTCTATTCAAATAATGTCTTCTTGAATGCCTCCACTGAACCTGCCTCCAGTTAACAGTAAGTTTCAATTATATGTTCAAATAGCAGTCTTTCCCCAAAGGTAATCTATTTTTTCTTTAATTTCATATCCCGAAGCTGCTCTTCTCTCTCAGATAACTGGGAATGGCTAGCACATAGATCATTCAGGATGCCATCAAAAAAGCATGTTGATTAACCCTCTAGGCATACTGCAGAACACAAAGTGGGTGCCCCTTTATGCCAACACATCATTGATGCTACCTGACCTGCTGACTCAATGAATAAAGATCCTATTTTGGCTTTCAAAAATGTTTACTTGTTTTTTCCTTCTGAGATGACCTGTGACCAGCATTTTCTATTTTTGTTCCTGATTTCTGTACATTTCATTTACAGTATTTCATTTTATTGTTTCAAAATTTGATTTTTTTCTTTTGACTATCATCCTTATCATGACACACTCGCTGATTCTTTCTCCTATCTGGGCTACTCACTATATAACTGATTTTTGATTTGATAAGGTCCAGTGAGCATAGTTTTTAATTACCCCAGAAAACAGAGAATAATACTAACAGCTCTTGTCCTGCAACAATATTTCAAACTTTAATTTGCAGACACAATGGGCCAATTGGCCTTCCTCTGTAGTGTAACAATTCTATTACTCCACAATTCTATGAGAACTGCTGCTTTTCTGATCCTGAATACTTGACATTCATCTAAATAAGTTTTTAAATTTGCAGGAATACAATTCCTGAATTCTTCTCTAATTCACATTCTAATTTTTTTCACTCACCCCTGAGTGACCTAAACAGTTGGCCATTCTGACCAACAAGTCCATTCCACAGTGAGACTTAAGTTCCCAGTCTGAAAAATCAGGTAACTATTTGAAAACTCCAGGAAGAGTTTAAATATTCTCAGCTTCAAATAACCTCTTCAGGGTTTTATCCAAACACATCTTGTGAGGGGGGGTCTCTGAATTCCTTACTCTAAGGTGTTCTACTTTTGCTAACATCAATGTATTTTTACTTTCCATTGAAAATGTATAAGATATTGATTTGGATACAACTGGAGTACTGCATTCAGTTCTGGGCACTATACTTCAGGAAGAGCATGAGTTGTTAGAGAAGGTGCAGAAGAGATTTACAGAAATGGTTTGGCAAGAAGATAAATTGGAGACATTGGGATTACTTCCCTTTTGAGAAGGCTGAAAAGAGATCTGATAGAGGTATTCATGAGGGCATTAACACTGTAGATAGGGTGAAACTGTTTCCATTTATGAAATGATTGAGAGCAACAGGGCACAGATTTAAAGTGATTGCGAGAAGTGGTCAAAGAAATATGAAAAAGAACCTCTCTCAAACAGCAAGTACTCAGGGTCTGAAATACATTCAAGAGTGGCAGACTGTCATTTTAAAAGGAACAATGTGCACAGTCACCAGGAGAAGGCATTAAGTGAAATGCTCATTCAACAAGCTGGTATAGACATGATAGGCCAAAATGTTGCAATAATTCTGTGATGGCCACTGTATGAAAAATGCTTCAAAAGGATCAGCAAAGGTTCAAAACAATATAGCTGGAGTGCAAATATCAACAGTGAAGAGAAAACGAGGCCAGAGATTCAAATTGGGGCGTGGAAAACCACAGATGCAATAGCAGTGTTAAGCTCAAATGGTACTTCCCCCTTCTAAATGCACTGTTAGTGTGTCAACAGCACAACCGCTGTTGTAGTTTGAGAAGGAAACTTACCAACATCTTCTCAAGAACTATTAAGGATGACGTAAAGACAGTCTTTACTTATGTACTATTGAAACTGTGTTCTGAAATAAGAAGGAATTGTTTTGAAACCAAGGAACTTACAAAGATGGCTGCATGTTTCCAAAGTTAGACATTTGATATCTACTATGAAGACTGCTGAAACCACAGCTACACAAACAGTGTGCAGCTAACTGGAGCTGAGAGGCTGTTTACAGATGAAGTTCATTGGCTTGAAGACTAGGATCAATTATCAATGACAATGGCCCTCTGCCTGTCAACAAGATGATTGGTTGTTAGCCATACAGAAGCTTTGTCAGATCAGAAGAGAAACCAGAAGATCTGCCGCAGCCAAAAACATACAGCAGAGAACAGAGTGTAAGCCTTATCAAACCTGAAGAAAGTAAGCTTTCCTTTCCTTCAGCAGATGCTGCAACCTGTGTCTTTGAACTGGATAAGTCACAGACCTTTCAAAAGTGAACCAGCCACCTTGTGTCTCATGCAAACTAGTGGAAACATCCAGAAAAAGGAAGTTTGAGAAGAAACATTCACATCAGCAAGAATCAACTCAAAAATGCTTTTGAGCAAAGACTACAGAACTGTTTTTCCCAGTTTTCCCATCTACACACGTGTTTTTTATCCTCCCTGTCTATATTTATCTGTGTGTGTGTATAATATATATATATATATATATATGTGTGTGTGTATAAGGGTTTAAGAGTTCTAAGTTGTAGAGTTTACTTAATTTGGTTTAATTGTGTCTCTGTAGCTAGAATCTAATGAGCTGCATTAAATAGTGATTATTATCAAATGGTCCATGCTTTATATCAACCTGGGTCTGAGTATCAGGTGGTCTGGGGGTTTTGTGCATTTCATTTAAAATCTTTAACTTGTATAATGACTCAAGGAAGAGCGGGACTTGATTTCTAGCACACTCCCCTGTGAGTTGTGATAATAGGCATTAATGTTGACCTTGCACGTGACATTCACAGCATAATACAGACACTTATAAAGATACCCACAGAGCAAATATAGCTCTTGTCATGTTTTCCCCCATTAATTATTTTCTTCTTGACATTAAAACCTACCAAAATCTCTGCTTAAAGAAAAAAGTCCCCAACCAATTTTTTCGTCACACATTTTGTATGATCAGCTCTGGCCTGCTGAGAAAGGTTATCAAACATTCGACAAATCTGTTTTATATTATAATATTTAATCGCATCTTCAATGAGTTTTTAATCCAACAGGATTTTGATGAAAATGTCTGAATTACATTTAGAAGATTTGTATAAATAAGCTTATAAATGAAACAACAGATTAAACTGATTTCCCAGAACTATAGGTAAAAACAATGACTGCAGATGGTGGAAACCAGATTCTGAATTAGTGGTGCTGGAAGAGCACAGCAGTTCAGGCAGCATCCAAGGAGCAGTAAAATCGACGTTTCGGGCAAAAGCTCTTCATCAGGTTAGCCTCAAAGGTTCACTAGTCCAATACAGATAATGATTTTAAATTCCAGTTTTGGCAGTCACGCATTTTAAAATTTCTTGATATTTCTAGGCATGCAGTGCCTCCTTGTGGATGATAAAATATTGACTGAATGGAAGCAGTAAACTCAGGTGCAAGCATTTATTCCCCCCCAACTTAACACTCATGTATATCAAACATTTATGGTTGAGTTAAAAAGGAACTTGCAACTGTTACCTCCACACTGACCTTTCCTTACATTTTCTTCTCATTGGATTCAAATCTCTGTAGTTTGAGGATACTTTGTTTTATATTAATACTTCAAAATTAAGTTAAGTTTCGGTGAACACAAAGCAGCATGCATTTGAATAAAAATTATCAGCATTTTAAAATTAAATGCTTTTGGAAAGGCATTATAACTAAGAATTCCTGTTGCAATCAGACTTTCTCCTACTGCTCTGGCACCCTTGAACAAGAAATTCTGATTTGGAACTAAGTACTAGAACACAATCACAGCATGAACCATCCTAACCAAAGATATTTCGCTGTTCACTACAATAAAAAACATGGTGAAAAATTGAATAAGCAGGTAAAATAAAACTTTCCTATCCCACAACTGTAACTCTTAACATGGACACATTACCAAAACGTAACTTGAAGAGACTACTTTACGACAGATTACTAAGCAATCCATTCTGTTAATACATAGTATTCAAAACAAGACAGTGCACTTGAAAAATTAGGACTTTTTACACTGGACCTGAGAAAGGCAAGGGGTGCAACAGCAAAATACTGCTGTCCAAAATAAAGTCAGAAAATGCTGTAAATACAGACAGCATCTGTGAACAGAGAAACAGAATTAACATTTCAGGTCAATTAGCTTTCAGTTTTTTTCTAGAAGGTTAAGGACCGAAAAACACAATTAAAGATTATGAAGGGTTAGGGTAAGATGAATACTGACTGTCTACTTCCATTGGTCACCTAGATAACAGATGAAATTGCTCTATTATTAATAGAATAGAATGAAAACCTAAATGACAGAAAAAAAAAGGTCCTTTTACAATATGGAAATTTAACTATTTTAAGAAAATTTGACGTAAGATGAAAAAGATATGCAGAATTATTGTTTAGAATCAAGTGATTTGCCCAAACCATTGTTGGAGCATTCACAAATCTTCCTAAAATATAATTTTGATGTTTTATGAATACAGAAATGTTGAAGCTATGAACAGGAAATAAGAATGTATGATTAAACTAGGTGGAGAAAAAAAACCTCAAAATATGGCCAGGTTATGGATGTAGGTTTGCTCGCTAAGCTGGAAGATTCGTTTCCAGACATTTTGTCACCCTACTAGGTAACATCTTCAGTGGGCCTTAGGCGAAGCACTGTACATGATTCCTGCTTTCTATTTGTATGTTTGGGGTTGAGTTGGTGATGTTATTTCCTGTGGTGATGTAATTTTCTGTTCTTTTCTCAGGGGTGGTAGATGGGGTCTAACTCGATGTGTTTGTTGATAGAGTTCTGGTTGGAATGCCATGCTTCTAGGAAGTCTCGATCATGTCTCTGATTGGCTTGTCCTAATATGGATGTGTTGTCCCACTCGAAGCGGTATCCTTCCTTATCTGTTTGTAATGATACTAGTGAGAGAGGGTCATGTCATTTAGTGACTAGTTGGTGTTCAAAACCCTAACTATTCTCCCCTACATCAAAGACATCTCGGAAATGATTGCCAGACTACTCAAACCCCTTGGCATCATGTTAGGCCACAATCCCACCAACACACTGAAACAGCAGCTAATGAACTTGAAAGATCCTACGCAGACAACAAGCAAAACTAATGTCATTTACAAAATACTGTGCAAGAACTGTAACAAACACTACATTGGACAAACAGGCAGAAAACTAGCCAGGATATATGAACACCAACTAGCCACTAAACGACATGACCCTCTCTCACCAGTATCCTTATATACAGATAAACGAAGGACACCACTTCGACTGGGACAACACATCCATCTTAGGACAAGCCAAACAGAGACACGCATGAGATTTCCTAGAATAATGGCATCCCAACCACAACTCTATCAACAAACACATCATCGAGTTAGACCCCATCTACCACCCCCTGAGAAAAAGAACAGGAAATGACATCACCAACCCAAAGAAACCCAAAGATATAAATAGAAAGCAGGAACCATGTACAGTGCTTCGCCTGAGGCCAACTGAAGATGTTACCTATTAGGGTGAAGAAACATCTGGAAATGAACCTTCCAGCTCAGCAAGCAAACCTACATCCAGAACCTCAACCTGAGCTACAACTCTTCTCAAAACTCAATATGGCCAGGTTTTGTGCCACTTATAACTCTATTCTATCTCATTAATTGGGCAGAAATTATTTTCATCTATCTCTGCCAGCCTACATCTTTAATTCAAAGTTGTTTATTTTAAATTATTCCATAATTTAATTTGTACCTACTAAATTTGCTGAATTATTCAGACTGATTTGTTTAATCATTTAGAAAATTCAAATTTTACGACATAATGGAAGCTGAGGTGTGACCTTACAGAGGTTTATAAAATCACGAGGGGCATAGATAGCGTAAATCAACAATTTATCCCTGGATGGGGGAGTCCAAAACTAGAGGTCACAGGTTTAAGGTGAGACGGGAAAGATTTGAAAGGGACCTAAGGGGCAACGTTTTCATGCAGAGAGAGGTACGTGTATAGAATGAGCTGTCAGAAGAAGTGGTGGAGGCTGGTACAATTACAACATTCAAAAGGTATCTAAATGGGTATATGAATAGGAAGGGTTTAGAGGGATATAGGCCAAATGCTGGCAAATGACACTAGAGCAGTTTAGGATATCTGGTCAGCATGGACATGTTGGACTGAAGGGTCTGTTTCTGTGCTGTATATTTCTATGGTTCTATGACTCTATAATTGTCCTGCAAATATGGTTATGACTTCATATTACCACTAGGTGGTGACCTTTAGTAACAAACAAATTTAAAAAGACACTGACCAAAGTCATACAGGTCAAGCAATAAAAGCATTTAATGTTCCAAACATATCATTTCCTCAAAGCAGCAGAGAAGTTATCTTGGAGAACCAAAAGGCAAGTATTTGATCTGTTTTCCTTAGGAAGGACAAAGGAAAATTAAATGGATGGTTTATAGCACATCACATGTATACCCCCACACATTCACAGAGATTTAAAGAAGTATTATAAGCTTACAACAGAGAAAGAAAGGAGAACTAGTCATTACCACAAAATACTCATTCTTTCTCTTGTGAAAGATGATTTATTATCTGAAAGTTGTAAAATGAAAGCCAATTTTTAAATGTACAAAAAGGCCAATATTTTTCCTATGAAAAACTGAAGGATTATTTTAAACTTGAAATTGTGTTTTGTTAACCATGCAATTAGCAAGTTAGCCTTGCAGTATGCTTAGCTTGTGAATGACTCTTGGGACCGGCTTTGGTGACAGGGTGATATTGAAAAGAATATCCAATTGTAAGTGTGCACTCAAATCTTTGCCTGGGTCTACACGCTAGTAAAATGGATTGTGTTAGTAATACAGGACTATGATCTCTTAACTATATTAAGGAACTCCCAACAGAAGATACACACAATTGCTTCCCCCACAAACCCCAACTGTTAAATTCAAACCAAAATATATTAATAAAATTATTTGCAATGGAGTATTTATCCAGCTCAACCAGAGAAAATTAAGCTTTCTATGTCACTGCTAAACAGAAGTCTTACCTCTCCTGCAGCCAGAAGGTACACTGGTGTCAGAGGTGGAACTTCACTAAGTTCACAGCTAAGTTGCAAATATGTCAGAATTTCTGTCAGTACTTCATATCGCAGTGCGTTGCTCAGTTTAAGTGTTCTAAAATCCTGCTGCAGTTGGGTCTCTTTTGAATCAGGAGGAATTTCAAGGTGAACCTGTATGTGTAACCGCACAACCAAAAAACTGCCAGTCAATCAAAAAAAGTCAAAAAAGAAAACCCCTAGCAATGTCTGTAATTTTCAAGGTTTTGCTCAGGGAAGGGATTTTCATTCAAATTCATTCTCTTTCACACCAACTCTACTTTTGTTTTACGATAGATTCTTTAAATTATTATGGTTAGCCACATACAGCTAACAAAATAGCAATCCAGGAGTATTCAACACTCCACCTCATTTAATTATTCCACGACTTCTATGATCAGGTTAAATAGGAATAAGTGAAGAGAACAAAGAAATAAATTGTAGGAGAAAATTCAGATGCTAGGAGTAAGTGAAGTCAAAGAATTGCAGAATAAGTTATGACAGAAGTTTGACAAACTTATCAGAAAAAGATTTTCTTTTCCTTTTTTAAGAGTAGACCATCACGCCCTTACTAAATTTCCCTCAGGATAGGAACTGGAAAAGGACTTAAATGAATTTAACAAAAAACAATATTTCTTCCACATAAAATATAAATTTTATCCATCGTACCTGACAGAGCACAGCCTCTCCTCCATTTTCTCCATAGGGTAAACGTACAATTACGATGTCCTTTTCAGGATTAGCCAAACTCCCCCACAGCTCAAGATCTTCAGTGGCTTCCTCTGTACTACTGGTTTCTCTTAAGAATGCTTTGCCGCTGGTAAAAGCATGGAGGGTTATGTCCTTGCTGTCAGATTTAGTGAAGAACCACCTGTGAATCTTTCCTTTCAGTTCTTTTTTGACTGCTACTTTAATTTCACCAAATGAAAATGATGTACAGAGTCCCAAGATCTTCCCACCTTTGGATAGGTAAGTCATGAACTTTGCATGAATCTGTTCAGGCACTGGATCGTCACACGCCACAACCAACAATAAAGAATTATCAACCCAAGGAACTTTTAGAACCTGTTCCTCTAGAAGTGGATAGATCACATAGCTTTCATTGTCAAGGCAATCCAACAGGACGGATTTTATTTGCTGAAATTTTACCAAATATTGACTGTAATCCGATCCAACATAGATCAATACATTGGGAGGTTTCCCATTTTTGTTGCTTTGTCCTGCATTTACCATAAAACTGTCCTCCCCAACCACTGTTTCATCAGAGCTTCCACAATAATCATCAGGGAGGTCCAATAGATTTTCTGCCGACGCATATTTGACTGACTCAATGGTGCTGTTTTCCAACTCCAAACACTCAGAGCAACTGGCAAGGTGAAGGCCATAGCCTTCATGTTCCTCGAGTTCCTTTGCCTCTTGGGCCATATGAAACTCTTTACTGTGAACTGCCTTAAGTTCATCCATTTCTGGTTGACAAGCAGAACCAACTGTACAACAGCGATCACCACACAAACCCATATTTTGTTCAGTCGCTGGTTTGATTAAAGGATGCTTATGACATGGTTCCATTGCAATATCAAGATCCTGGAGATGACCAATCTCTTTCCACTCTTTTTGAAACATGGCACTTGATTCGAGCAATTTCATTTGAACAGGTTCATTGAGCTGGAGAGCTGAAAGAAATACATATACACTTGAAATCAGTAACATTGAGTGATGCAGTGCAATGTATTTCTGAATATAAATGTAAAGAAAGACTAGTCAGGAATTATCCCAAAACATTTTCCAATTGTAGTGTCAAAGATTACATAAAAATTAAGAACTTTAATCTGATCAACAAAATTACCTTATCAACAGAGAAAAGCAAATACAGCTGTCCTTAGCAGGTACTTTAGTCAATTCAAGAGCTCATTGCAATTGATTTGCTAATTACAGTACATAATGTAACATCCGATGAAATACAGAAAGGACAGAGTGTGTGTGTGACGACTAGTTCATGATCTTAATGTTTTCTTAGGTGTCAGAAACCACCACACAGTTATATATTAAAATAACTGTTAAAAGTTTGAGGTGATGTCAGTTTTCTCCACTAGGAATACTTTGACTACAATGAACAAAATTACTTGCCGAATGGCCAATACCAAATCCATGTCAACCGTTTACTTTCGTAAATGTTGTTTCACTTGGTGTTTAAAAAGAATTACTTACTTCATATTAAATAGACAACTTATTTGAATCAAATTGCTGAAAACTGACATCTATGATCTTCTCAAAACTCGCTAAGATGTTAGTGAGCTCAAGAGGAAGCCAAGATGGACCATCCACAGATGGCTCGATCATTATTATAGATGGGAATGTTTGATTATTTTCGTCCTAACATTAGTTCTTTTGTTCATGACTTATTCATCTCATTATTAGGTGTGCCTGATGATCCTCCTGGCAATGTTCTCATTGTACCAGCCCTGAATCTACAGTAACAGTTGAATGGAGAATGTACATCATGTGGTTACATAGAGTCATAGAGATGTACAGCACAGAAACAGACCCTTTGATCCAACTTGTCCATGCCAACCAGATATCCCAACCCAATCTAATCCCATCTGCCAGCACCCAGTCCATATCCCTCCCTATTCCTATGCCCATCCAGGTGCCTTTTAAATGTTGCAATTGAACCAGCCTCCACCACTTCCTCTGGCAGCACATTCCATACACGTACCATCCTCTGAGTGAAACCGTTGCCCCTTAGGTCTCTTTTATATCTTTCCCCTCTCACCTTAAACCAATGCCCTCTAGTTCTGGACTCCCCCACCCTAGGGAAAAGACTTTGTCCATCCATGCCCCTCATAATTTTAGAAACCTCTATAAGGTCACCCCTCAGCCTCCGATGCTCCAGGGAAAACAGCCCTAGCCTATTCAATATCTCCCTATAGCTCAAATCCTCCAACCCTGGCAACATCCTTGTTAATCTTTTCTGAACCCTTTCAAGTTTCACAACATCCTTCCAATAGGAAGGGGACCAGAATTGTTTGCAATATTCCAACAGTGGCCTGACCAATGTCCTGTAGCCACAACTCCTGTACTCAGTACTCTGACCAATAAAGGAAAGCATACCAAACATCATCTTCACTATCCTATCTACCTGCAACTCCACTTTCAAGGAGCTATGAACCTGCACTCCAAGGTCTCTTTGTTCAGCAATACTCCCTGGGATCGTGCCATTAAGTCTATAGGTCCTACTAGGATTTGCTTTCCCAAAATGCAGCACCTCGCATTTATCTAAATTAAACTCCATTGCCACTTCTCAGCCCATGGGCCCATCTGATCAAGATCCCATTGTAATCTGAGATAACCTTCTTCGCTGTCCACCTCACCTCCAATTTTGGTATCATCTGCAAATTTACTAACTATACCTCTTATGCTCACATCCAAATCATTTATATAAATGGTGAAAAGTAGTGGACCCAGCACTGATCCTTGTACCACTCCACTGGTCACAGGCCTCCAGTCTGAAAAACAACCCTCCACCACCACCCTCTGTCTTCTACCTTTGAACCAGCTCTGCATTGAAATGACGAGTTCTCCCTATATTCCATGAGATCTAACCTTGCTAATCAGTCTCCCATGGGGAACCTTGTCGAATGCCTTACTGAAGTTTGTATAGATCACATCTACCACTCTGCCCTCATCAATCCTCTTTGTTACTTCTTCAAAAAACTCAATCAAGTTTGTGAGACATGATTTCTCACGCATAAAGCCGTGTTGACTATCCCTAATCAGTCTTTGCCTTTCCAAATATAAATTGTGGTTGAATAGAAGCTAGTGCCTCCTGATGGCCCACCATGCTTATGAATACTCTGTCTATTCCATTTAGCACAGTGGTAATAGCAGTCAGCTGGACTGACGTCAAATTCACAAACATCATTCCTCCAGCAACAGTAGCAATCTTGCATGATACCTAAAAGATGCACTGCAGAAATTCACAAGACTCATGAGACAGTGCCTTCCAAACTCAATACCACCTCGAAAGACAACAGCAGAGCATACAGGGGAACATCACCACTTTCAAGCTCCCCTCCAAACCATCACTATACTGACTTGGAAATATATTGCTGTTCCTTCACTGCCACTTGGTCAAAATCCTAGAACTTTCTCCCTAATGGAATTGTGGTCTACCTACTGCAAATGGACCACAACGTTTCAAGAACACATGTCACCACCACTTTCTCAAGTGTAACTGAGGATGGACAATAAATGATGAGCCAGTCAAAGAAGCCAACACCCCATGAAGATACAAAAAAACTGGACAAAGTACCTATTCCTGAGGAAAAAACGTGAAGTGCATGCTCACAGTCACGCAAATCGTGTCTCCAAACAAACACACATTATTAATATTCACAAAAAAATCAATTAGAGAAATTCAAAAAGAAAGATGCTACAACCTTTGAAGTCATATCCTAGGATCACTCACCACTCTCAGGAAAGCATTGCACTAAAACTTGGTAAGGTGGTCAGAAGCTGGTATGCTGTCACCAAATCACATTTTATTTATACATGGAAAGTCCTTGACACTGATTCAGCTCCCTCAGGACTTCCTCTCAAAGTGTCAGGACGTCTGACAATCCTGTTTTTATCTGTTGGCCAAGGCTCACTAATTGTATCAGTTGACAGCCACAATCAGGGAACTCTTATTTGATGAGGTCCACCTGATTGACCATTTTACAATCACTAATCCCTCTCCCCACCCCTCGGTCCAAGGCTAGTTTTTTTTTTAAATAGGTCCTCCTGGGACATTTTAGCACCGGCTCAGGTTCGTCCAACTCTGGTTTGGATACAGGCAGTGTGTAATGCACAGTAGATCCCCACTTGCACCCAGAGCATCTTGGAAGAGGTTTATTCTATTCTTCTGGCAGCAAAGTTGAGGTGGTGACATTCGCTGTGTCTCTCTCAGGTTCCAAAGTCTCTTCAACGGTTGACAGAGGGGAATAACACACAGGTCCTGCGAGCATTTCCAAATGTTTCTAAGGAGCCAGGCATGTTTTGCTCCTGACTTTTGAGAGTTTGCAGTTTTTATATGGTCTATGTGCTTGTTGAAGGAGAATCCAAAGGGTTTTTACAAATACATTAAAGACAAAGGGGTAACTAGGGAGAGAATAGGGCCCCTCAAAAATCAGCAAGGCAGCCTTTGTGTGGAACAGGATGTACATGTATTCCAAAAGGCAAGGACTGATTAGAGATAGTCAACATGGCTTTGTGTGTAGGAAATCATGTCTCACAACTTGATTGAGTTTTTTTGAAGGAGTAACAAAAAAGATGGATGAGGGCAGAGTGGTGGATGTGATCTATATCGACTTCAGTAAGGCATTCGACAAGGTTCCCCATGGGAGACTGGTTAGCAATCTCATGGCTTACAGGGAGAACTAGCCATGGGATATAGAACTGGCTCAAGGGTAGAAGACAAAGGGTGGAGGTGGAGGGTTGGTTTTCAGACTGGAGCCCTGTGACCAGTGGAGTGCCACAAGGATCAGTGTTGATTCCACTACTTTTCATCATAAGTATAAGAGGTATAGTTAGTAAGTTTGCAGATGACACCAAAATTAGAGGTGTACTGGACAGCGAAGAAGGTTATCATAGATTACAACAGGATCAGATGGGCTAATGGGCCGGGAAGTGGCAGATGGAGTTTAACTGAGATGAATGTGAGGTGCTGTATTTTGGGAAAGCAAATCTTAGCAGGACTTATACACTTAATGGCAAGATCCTAGGGAGTGTTGCTGATCAACGAGACCTTGGAGTGCAGGTTCACAGCTCCTTGAAAGTAGAGTCGCAGGTAGATACGGTAGTGAAGAAGGTGTTTGATATGCTTTCCTTTATTGGTCAGAGTATTGAGTACAGGAGTTGGGAGGTCATGTTGCAGCTGTACAGGACATTGGTCAGGCCACTGTTGGAATATTGCATGCAATTCTGGTCTCGGAAACATGTTGTGAAACTTGAAAGGGTTCAGAAAAGATTTACAAGGATGTTGCCAGGGTTGGAGGATTTGAGCTGGGGCTGTTTGCCCTAGAGCGTCGGAGGTTGAGGTGGTGACTTTATAGAGGTTTATAAAATCATGAGCGGCATGGGTAGGGTAAATATTCAAGATCTTTTCCCTGGGGTGGGGGTGTTCAGAACTAGAGGGCACAGGTTTAGGGTGAGAGGGGAAAGATTATAAAAGAGACCAAAGGGGCAACCTTTTCACACAGAGGGTGGTACATGAATGGAATGAGCTGCCAGAGGAAGTGGTGGAGGTTGGTACAATTGCAACAGGCATCTGGATGGGTAAATGAATAGGAAAGGCTTGGAGGGATATGGACTGGGTGCTAGCAGGTGGGACGAGATTGGGTTGGGATATCTGCTCGGCATTGATGAGTTGGACCGAAGAGTCTGTTTCCGTGACTCTATGACTCTAAGTACTGGTGTACAGGAGTACCTGACCCAGTAATGCAGGGGCCTGGTCTCTGTCTCTGTCTCTCTCTCTCACTCTCTCACATATGCACGCGCACACACACACATGCACACACACACTTACTGAGGGATAAGGAATGACAGAATAACATGAGTATTTTCAAATATTAAAGCTCCATTCAGCAATCCTGGGAGGACAGTGTAGAGGGAGCGTAACTCTGTATCTAACTCTGTGCTGACCCTGCCCTGGGAGGGGTTGGTGGGGATGCAGTAAAGGCAGCTTTACTGTGTATCTAACCCCATCCGTCCCTGTCGTGGGAGTGGTTGACGGGGACAATGTAGAGGTAGCTTTACTGTTTATCTATCATTTCCCTGCCCTGAGAGTGTTTGATGGCGACAGTGTCAGGTGGTCTTTATTTGTAACATAGCAACACGAGGAGGCCATTCAGCCCCTCGAGCCTGTTCCATCATTCAATGGGATCATGGCTGATTTGTGGCCCAACTCCATATTCCTTCCTTTGGCCCATATCCCTCAATATCTTCACTGAACAAAAATGTATCTCTCTCTGATTTAACCTGAACGACTGATCCAGCATCCACTACTGTTTGTGGAAGAGAGTCCCAAACCTCTCCCACCCTTTGTGTGTCAAAGTGCTTCCTTCCATCTCTCCTGAACGCTCTGGGCCCTCATTCTCAGACTCTGCTCCCTCTCGGGCTAGAATCTCCAACCAGTGGGAATCATTGATCTTGATCGATCCTGTCTCATCGTGTTTATACCTTGAAGGCTTTGATCAGATCACCCCTTAACTTTCTCAATTCTGGAGAAAAATGGCCTCATTTGTCCAGTCTCCCCTCAGAATGTAACCCCTGAGCTCCAGGATCATTCTTGTAAACCTCCTTTGTGCTCCCTCTCTGTACTCCAACCTGATAACCACACACTTGCTTACACTGAACTCCATCTAACACAGCTTTGCCCATTCACCCAGTCTATCAATATCCCTTTGTAATGTTAAGGTACCATCTGCACTGTCTACAATGCTGCCTAACTTTGTACCTCACCCCGTGCTGTCCCTATCCTGTGTGTGTTTGATAGGAACAGTGCAGAGGGATCTATACTCTGTATCTAACCCCATGCTACACATGTGCTGGGAGTATTCAATGCAAACAGTATGGAGGGAGATTTACTCTGTATCTAGCCCCATGTTGTCCCTATCCTGAGAATGAATACACCATTGGCTCAGAGACAGGAGAGAGGGTAATGAGACTTTCAGACTGGAGGGAGCTACAGGCACATACAAATTGGGAATTGTTTTCAGTAAAAGGCAATTGATCCCAGGTCACTGCAGAGTGTAATAATCAGACGCCCATCCCTCACTATTGTTCTACAGTCCCTGGTAAGATCTGTTCCCACACCATCCTAACTGCTGACTGTGTTAGATACATTAATACATTGGCAATAGGCGGGGGTGCTTTTAAACCTGGGATCTTGCTGCGTAACTTGCCTTCAAAATGCTCTCGCTCTCCCTTTCAAGTAATCTTTTCCCTCTTTTATCCCGAAGAACTTTTGTTTGGAAAGCTGCTATGCGAAGATCCAAAATGTTCGAGGCCAGGAAAGAACAACCTCCAGAGGGGGACACAGTCCTGAGGCCTGGTCGACAGGCTGAACCCCGTGGGGGCCCACGTGAGTTGTGTGTTTATTTACCCCGAGGTTTAATCTCCTCTGGGGGACCCTGGGTTTTAGGGGCATCTGGTTATCTGGCTCCTGTCGGATTGCGGCCCTGTCATTTTTAAAACCGGTTTGAAGCCTGGGGTAAAAGTATTTCCATCCCCAGGATCTGAGAGGCAGGACTCCCTGAGGAGCAATTAAAACCCAAATAATGTGACTCTCTCTAAAGACTTGTCATAAAGTCAGAGTAATATTGGTTACAGGGAGGGTAGGATGAGAAAATACGACAGTGAGAGAAAGAGTGAGAGAAAGATTTGAAAAATTGAGAGCTGGGGAAACAGAAAGGGAGAGAGAGGGAGAGGCATTTTGAGATTGTGAAATCGCTGTAATGTTTGATTCTGGGGTGACAGGAAATAATTAAACTAAAGCAGCATCACAGAGGGGGGAAATGATCAGAGTAATTAGCTGCTGCTGCATTGTTGCATTTGGGATCTTGCTGTGCACCAGCTGCCCCAATGCCGTCATTGCAAGCAGTGAGTGTTTTTCGCAGTAGAGAGCGGCGGGAGCTGGGCGGAAGTTCAGGTGGAGTGCAAAGCCGGTCGGGAAGGTAAGTGATTGCTATATAAAGAACTTACCTTGATGCCAACGGTCTTTTCGCAGCAGAGAGCTGCGGGAGCTGGGCGGAAGTTCAGGCGGAGCACAAAGCCGGTCAGGAAGGTAAGTGATTGCTATTAGAGTGGGTGAGTTGCCTTCCTGGTGCCAGGGTGAAAGACACCGCGGACAGAGTGCAGGAAATCCTCAAGGACGAGGGTGAAGAGCCAGTGGTGGTGGTACATGTCGGCACAAATTATGTCGGGAAGAAGAGGAGGAACATACTACAGCGGGACTTCGGAGAACTAGGAAGAAGGCTGAAAAGCAGGACGTCCAAGGTGATTATCTCCGGTTTGCTTCCAGTTCCTCGTGCTGGTGTGGCCAGAAACAGGGAGATAATGGATTTGAACGTGTGGTTGGGGAACTGGTGCAGGAAGCAAAGATTTAAGTTCTTGGATCACTGGGGTATATTTTGTGGTAAACATAAATTCTACAAGAGAGACGGTTTGCACCTTAATAGGTTAGGGACCAGCATTCGGGCAGGCAGGTTTTCTACTGCAACAC
>NC_057721.1:61708718-61738109 GCF_004010195.1 Chiloscyllium plagiosum | reverse complement strand
CCCCAGAGGGCAGTGGAGGCCCAGTCTCTGGATTCATTTAAGAATGGATAGAGCTCTCAAAGATAGTGGAATCAAGGGTTATGGAGATAAGGCAGGAACAGGATACTGATTAGGAATGATCAGCCATGATCATGTTGAATGGCGGTGCAGGCTCGAAGGGCTGAATGGCCTACTCCTGCACCTATTGTCTATTGTCTATTGAGCTGTTGCATCGATCCGAACATTATCTGACCTCATATCAATCATGACTCTTATCCTTGCAGGCGGCCATTCCCATGGTACGTACACCAAACTTCATTCCTTGAAGTAAACTGTCTCTCTTGCTTAGCACCGTCTTGCTTCCAGCATTGGTATTCCTGATGCCATTTCACCCTTCCCCATCTCAGGACCAGGAAGATCAAAACCCCTCAAAATATTTCAAGAAGGTAGCCCAGACACTAACTTTTCTAGTTGTTTTAAGCAGGTATGAAATGAATACTCCAGGAGGGATGCAGCTGGCCCAACTACTCAGTTTTAAATAAAACTATTTATTTACACATGAAACAAAGAAAACAGAATTTAAAATAACTATTTAAAAACCTAATTGACTCGATCACAACTTAGTGATGCTGCTCCATATACGTGCAACATCCCCATAAACACCCCCTTGACAAAAAAGGTATAATCAAACACAGGTTCTTACAGGAGAGAGGATCAGCTTGGAGCTGTTTCTTTAACCAGCAGCCTCAAAAAACTGACTGCTTGCTTAAACCAATCCAGGGAAAAGCTGAGCTGGGAAAACTGGCCACTCCCCTTTCTTTGTAAAAGTGTTTTTTTAAACTTTAAAGCATTTGCCTAAGGCAGTATCTGTTAGCTATAATCAAATGGGCCCTAAAATCATACAACACAAATACGTTGAAACCTTTGCATTTACGATCCCTCTTAAAAAAAAAGCCAAGGATGACTTAACCTTGTAAAAGGAGCAGCATCATCTCAAGTCGACGTGTAATTGAGTCAAGGATATACCGGCCATTCCCACAAATGTGGGGGAGCTGCTGGCAGTAATTTCAGTCCTTGTTGGCACTCTGTGCAATGCTACATTATCACAGTTACATCTGCATCCAATCCTGGCCACCAGATGTAACTCCTAGCCAACATCTTCATTTTGGACACCCTGGTTGACCCTGGTGGAGTTCAACCAGAATCGGTACAATCATTCTTGCTCCCCATAATAATTAGATTAGATTAATTACTTACAGTGTGGAAACAGGCCGTTCGGCCCAACAAGTCCACACTGACCTGCCGAAGCGCAGCCCACCTAGACCCATTACCCCTTCACCTAACACTACGGGCAATTTAGCATGGTCTATTCACCTAACCTGCACATTTTTAGACTGTGGGAGGAAACCGGAGCACCCGGCGGAAACCCACACAGACACGGGGAGAATGTGCAAACTCCACACATACAGTCGCCTGAGGCGGGAATTGAACCTGGGTCTCTGGTGCTGTAAGGCAGCAGTGCTAACCACTGTGCCATCGTACTACCTTCTACTGAAATCTGGTCTGTCTGGGTCCAAAAAGGTTTCAATTCTGGTTGTGATGGCTGTTTGGTTTCTCCCATCACCTCTAATTGTTTCAGTTTTGCTCAGCAATTCAAGAACCGGGCAACCCATCTTGGGATTTTTGACTGGTTTAAGACGACTGGCTGATCACCAACCAACCCAACCGCCCCGTGGCTGAACACTTTAACTTCCCCTCCCACTCTGCCAAGGACATGCAGGTCCTTTGCCTCCTCCATCGCCAGACCCTGGCCACACCTCTCCGGCCTATCACCCTCACCCTCACCTCCTTCCACCTATCGTATTCCCAGCACCCCTCCCCCTACCTTTTATCTCAGCCCGCATGGCACACCAGCCTCATTCCTGAAGAAGGGCTTATGCTCGATTCTCCTGCTCCTCGGATGCTGCCTGGCCTGCTGCGTTTTTCCAGCACCACACTTTTCAACTCTGGTCTCCAGCATCTGCAGTCCTCACTTTCTCCAAGTTGATCTCTTTACAACCACTAAATGGTCTTTAAACGTTTATTAATGTTATATCATTCTTAGTAGAGGCTCAGTTCCTCCTACAACTTAGTCCTATGATATCATAAGTGTCTGAATGTAAAAGCAACTTTGTAAATTACCAAAAAAACGATAATAGTTCCTGACTTATTCTCAATATGTATCGAATAAAACAACTTAAACGCTATATATATTTCAACTCACAGATTTGATTTAAAATGTGTACAGAAGATAGAGATATGAATTTTTGTTCCCACATTAACACCTTTACATTGTTATGAAATGTTAAATTCAAGAAAAAAAAATTATGAAACACACTGAACATAGGAAGTCGTCTCATAGATGTTTACAGTGTCTCTACAAATGGTTACCAATTAAACTCTTATCCAAGAACTTTAAATGCATGCATATAATGCAACTAAAATACTGAAACTTGAATAAAACCCAAATAAAAGCAAAAAAGGCACTCACAAACTATTTTTTGAGGTACCATTCCATCATCCATCTGTAGTCTGTTCTCCATGAAGGCAACTCCAAGTCTGCTAAAATCATCTACATTTGCTTCAGCAATTAGTTTGTATGGGTTGCCAAGTAAATATGCCAATGGTACGCAGAAGTCAGAATATCTTAAGAGCTACAGGAAAAAATATACAATTGCCCAGTGAAAAAATACAACTTGAAATAATTTCTAAATTCTGCCAAAACTGACATGGCCACTTTACTTTCACTTCACTTTCACTCACTGCAGCAGAAATATAGTTCAACTCCTAACGATATTTAGTCTGGTCAATGTAATTTCAGTACGATGCAGAAGTGTCATACCATGCTTGTTTAAACAGTGCCTGGTTTGGACGAGTTCCTGTTTTAACTAGCTGAATTGGACTAAAGACTGCTAAGAGCAAACCAAGTTGGAGAGAAGCAAGCTAGCTGATGTCTCCCATTTCAAAAATGAAAACATTTTACATCATTTCACTGTGAAACCTGTGTTTTGAAAAATAGATTGAAAGGATATCTCAAGATTGTATTTCCTGACCAAATTATATCTAAAACACGTCAGACACAACAGTGTATGATTCCTACAGGTGTTCAAAGAAACAGGTTCCAGAACGTCCACGTTTTACCCATTTGCATTTGAGAATAAGATATCTGCCAGAGCTTTTTTTTGCATTGTGTGTGTGCGCGTGTGTGCGTGCGCGTGTGAGTGTGTGTGTGTGTATCTTAGCCTTTATTGAAAAATCATTTGAACACAGGAGTACTCAAGCCTTGCTTCAAATGTATATGAGCATGGTATACTATGTCTGGAGTACTCTATGAGGCATCTTAGGGAATGCACTGTTGCCATAGAGAGAATATCAGACTTGTTCCTGGGATGGCGGGGCTGTTCCTTGAAGAGAGATTGGGCAAACTTAGGCTTGTATTCCCTAGCATTTCAAAGAATGAGAGATGAAACTTACAAGGTGCTTAAAGAGTTAGTCAGGTAGATGCATGTTAGATGTTTCCTCTGGTTCAAGAATCGAGAATCAGGATGCATAATTTAAAAAATGACAGGGATGCTACTTAGGTCCAAGATGAGAAGAAACATTTTACTCAGAAGGCTGAGCCTTTGGAGTTCTGTAACAAAGTAGCCTATGGAAGCTCAATCTTGGAGCATGTTTTTAAGGTTAAAACTTACAGATTATCAGTGTTGTACATGGTTATGTAAATAGGATAGGCAAATGGCATTGAAGGTTCAATCAGCCATCATCATACAGAATGGGGCAGGCTCAATGGGCTAAATAGCCTAATCTTGTTCCTACAAAGTATTGCATGTTTATTAGTTAAGTTTCAGTTTGACATTAAACCCATATTTGTGCACTGATCTTCATCCAACATCTTTTTAAATTTAATGACCTTTCCAGTTATATTGTTTCAAATGTTGGTCCAAAATTCTTGGCTCCACATGTCCACAAATTTTCTTTTCATGAAGAAATGAAGAGGCAGTTGGCTGGGAAGTATGCTCCAGAAAAGAGCAAAAATTGCAATCAGCTTGGTGCTGCAGCCCAGACAGCAGGTTTTGGCAACATAGCTGGCTTCCCCAGGGGTGGGACACGATAGACTATATACATGTTACACAGACAGAGCCACATCATAGTGCAGCTGACTTCATCAATAGAAAAGGATTTCAATCCATCGATATGCAATCCTCTGTGATCACTGATGTCAACTCTTTGATGTTTGCACCAAGGATCCTGGACGCTGTTCATGGTGCCTACCTATATAACTTATGCCCTTGAGAACTCTCGTGTTTCTGCTGCATTGAGGGGCAAGATGCCTTGCAAGGTCTGAAGTTTCACATGGGCCTGATCAGGACAGGACAGCAGGTATATTCCCTAAAAGCCATTTGTGAACCAGATGGGTTTTTCCAACAATAAAGAACATTTTCACAGTCATAGTTAGACCCTTATTCCAGATTTTTGTTGAATTTATCTATCAAAGCAGACACAAACCTAGGATACTAGAACATTAATTGCACCTCTCTGGGTTAACAATCTAGCAATAATACCACTAGGCCATTGCCTCCCCTGTCTGTAACATCATCCAGAAAGACAAGGCACCACCCCACAACTCAACACTTCACGACTTTTCTCAGGTTACCTGTGCATTGCCCCATTTATCTTAAGGAAGAGATGTGTCAGATACAGTCTAGATTTGTTCAACGTGAGGGGGACCAAAGGTCAGGGAACAAAATCCTGAGTTTCTTGGATGATGAGGAAGATAGAGATCATGAAACAAAAAGAGGTGTAAAGGGCAGTTCAAGTGAACTCCTCAAGCAAGAACTAGGCTGAGTAAGATAAGTTTAGAAGTGAAAAGAAAAATAAAACAGCCAAAAAGAATATGAGAATAGAATGTCAGTTAACATAAGAAAAGGAATCCAAAAATGTTCAAATATCATGTAAACGTTAAGTAGTGGGTGAGCAGATGAGGGACAAGGACGGTAGTATGTGTTTACAGTATGAAGCCAGGTTAAAATATATGGAGTACTTTGTATTGATGTTTATTAAGATATGCTGACAAAATATCAATAGAAGCAGAGTTGATAGAGAAAACAGACAGTGAAAATATAAAGGCAAGATGCGCAGGGAGGGCTTGTTATAATGCAGGTAGCTATGTCACCTGGGCTTGTAACCTAGGTTACTAAGGGATGTTGAAGTGGAAATAGTGGATAGACTTGCAATATTCTCTAAAAATGGGGAATTGCCAGAATATTAGAAACTGGTAAATATAACACTCTTGTTCAAGAAGAGATGCAAGGATAGGGCAGTCAGTTTAACATAAGTCATAGATGAGGTTTTAGAAATAATAATCATGGACATTTCAACAGTTGCTGATGAAAACAAGAACAGATATGACAGTGAAGATGATATGAACCAACTGCAATATGACATCTGTTGTTTAGCAGATAGGCAAACAAAAGCAGGTGAAATTTGATATGGAATTGTGAGGTATGCATTTTGGCAAAAGGGAGATAATTCTTCATAAAAACATATCTTAAGACTGTTTTATTGCTTAAAAGGCAAGTAAGCATTGTGGTTTATACAAGCAAGCTCAGATGGTTATGGCTATGAATTAATACGGCATCATTTCAAAAGAATCAGACTTTATCTATATCACACCATAACAAAGTGGCAACTAAACCACCATGATGTGTAAGTGCCAGTGCTGGACTAGGGTGGACAAGGTCAGAAGTCAGACAACACCAGGTTATAATCCAACAGGTCAATTTGAAATCATATATAACCTGGTGTCGTCCGAGTTCTGAACTAAAATATCAAATTATAATTTAAAGATGTCCAGCTAAGGAATGCCTAACAGGTCGCAGATTTTGCAAATTAAAGCAATCCTTATAATAAAAATTGTTTTGTATAAAATTAAGTCACTTACTTTTTCAGAAGAAACAGAGATTGAATCAAAACTAGCACTTCCCAAGATAGCTTCTATCAGAAAAGTTATTTGTTGTGCCCGCTGTTTGTGTTCAGTGCGAGCTATCACAGGTTCAGGGCGCAGTGACCATTTACTCAAGTCATCACAAAGCTGAAATATTGATAAAAAAAGGCAAAGTAAATATATTGTAGATACACAAGGTCACAACTAGTGGCGCAAGTTGGGGAGTGAATCTAACCAACTGACCTAAGTTGATGTGCTAATGTAAGAAAAATTAAGAATAAGGTGGTAAGGAAAAGCCAGGGGACTACAGATCGGTGAACCTTACATCAGTGGTGCGTAAGTCGTTGGAGAGGATTCTGAGAGTCAAAATGTATGTGCATTTGAAAAGGCAAGGACTGATTAGGGATGGTCAACACAGCTTTGTGCATGGGAAATCATGTCTTACTAATTT
Source organism: Chiloscyllium plagiosum (assembly GCF_004010195.1). Taxonomy (NCBI): domain Eukaryota; kingdom Metazoa; phylum Chordata; class Chondrichthyes; order Orectolobiformes; family Hemiscylliidae; genus Chiloscyllium; species Chiloscyllium plagiosum. The sequence continues at coordinate 61,731,696 of NC_057721.1, read as the reverse complement.
GATTGAGTTTTTTGAAGAGGTGACAAAGAAGACTGATGAAGGCAGAGCAGTATACATTGTCTATATATGGACTTCAGAAAATTGCTCAGCAAAATTCTACGTGATAGGCTAGTTAGCAAGGTTAGATCATGTGGGATCTGGGGGAGCTAGCCAACTGGATACAAAATTGGCTTGAAGGTAACAAACAAAAGGTGGTGATGATGAAGGGTTGTTTCTCAGACTGGAGGCCTATGACCAATGGTGTCCTGCAAGGCTTAGTGCTGGGACTACTGCTTTTTGTATCTTATATAAAAGAATTTGAATGTGAATGTAGGAAGCATGGTTAGTAAGTTTGCAGATGACACCAAAATAGGTGGTGTAGGACAGTTGATTATCTCAGAGTACAACAGAATCTTTATCATATTGGTTAATAGGCCGAGATGGAGTTTAATTTAAATATATGTGAGATGCTGCATTTTGGCAAGGCAAATCAAGGCAGGCCTTATACACTTAATGGAAGGGTCCTGGAGTGCTGCCAAGCAAAAGGGGCCTGGTGGTGTAGGAGCATAGTTCCTTGAAATTGGAGTCACAGGTAGACAGGGTGGTGAAGTCGGCATTTGGGCACGCTTGCCTTCATTGGTTGGTGCACTGAGTATAAGAGTTGGGATGTGATGTCACAGCTGTACAGGACATTGATTAAGCCACTTATGGAAGACTGCATTCAATTCTGGTCTCCCTGCTATAAGAAAGATGGTGTTAATCTTGAAAGAGTGCAGAAAAGATTTACAAGGATGTTGTCAGGATCGGACGGCTTAAGCTACAGGGAGAGGCCGAATTTGCTGGGGTCTTTTTTTAATCCTGGAGCATCGGGGCTGAGGGGTAAGCTTATAGAGGTTTATAAAATCATAAAAGGCATAAATAGGGTGAATAGCCAAAGTTGTCTTCTCAGAGTAGGGGAGAACTAGATGGCATAGAATTAAAGTGAAAGGGGAAAGATTTAAAAGGGAGCTGAGAGGCAATTTTATCACACAGAGTGTGGTGCGTGTATGGAATGAGCTGCCAGGGGAAGTGGTGGAGGTGGGTACAATTACAACATCTGGGTGGGTACATGAATAGGAAGGATTTCAAGGGACATGAGCCAAATGTTGGCAAATGGCCCTAGAACAGTTTAGGATATCTGGTCGCATTGACAAGTTGGACCAAAGGTTCAATTTCCATGCTGTATAATTCTATGGCTCTATAATTGAAGTTATTTTTAATTCTTTCATGTGAGGCAGGTGTCACTGGCAATTATTGCTCATCCACAATTGTTATTGAGATGGTTGTAGCAAGCCTTCTTAAACTGTCCCAGTCCAGCTAAATGGTCAGCTTATAAAACAAAACACACTGAAATGGAACATTAAGCCTTCTTTCCACCTTTCAAACTAATTCCCACATGCTCCACAGCATTAAAATTGCCCTAACCAAAGTCACAAATTATGTCAATCTGTAGCTTTTGACATGGTCACCAGCTCCAACGTCCTTCTCTCTGATGAACTTTTTTCTGCTTGGATTAATTGTTTTAAATCCAATCACAGTATTTGCCGTTTCTTCATTTGTGTACTACCCTTTGGCATTACTAACAGGCATGTACTAATGGTACTTAATTCTTCCTCGCCGCTATCTCTCTTTACTTTTTGTCTACTTGTCCGAGAACCTACACCACCTGGACATTGGGATCGCAGAAGCTACTGATCCAACTGTTCCACCAGATTCCAGCCATTCTGTCAGGCTACAGATTACTCATAATGCTAACATCCTATTCATTCCTGTTTGGAATTTCCAAATTCACTTTCTTAACAACACAAAATTACCCACTGACTCCAAAAACTCTCATACATTCAAAACTTCAAGATTGTACTCCATAATTCTGTCATTAGCATTTCATCTTCCACCTATTTTATTCCATAGTCCCACCCATGACTTTGCTGCTCATGTGCTATCCACTAATCTCTATTCATGTTCCCCATTTTCACCAGCCTAATTTACTGCCAGAAAGCTAATATTTTGAATTTAAAATTTTTGTCCATATTTTAAACCCATGGCTTTTGCTCTTCCAACTCACCAGCAGCCAGCCAGTATTATAACCTCCTCCAAATGAAAACCCTTCCCCAAAAACACTTTTCACTTGACTCTGACTTTATTTACATTTTCCTTCAGTTTCTTCCCACTGGCATCCATGCTTCATTTGGCTATACTCTAGAAAAAATCCATAAAGTTTTCCATATCTCCATCACTAAAAGACCCCAAACCCCACCCTTCCCCAGCTTAATAACTAATAATCTGTTCAACTTTCTGAACTGCCCATCTTGGATTCTGCTTTCATATTGATTATCTATTATCCAATGTGCAAATTCCTGCCTTTGATTGGTACATTCTCCCAGAGTTGGACCATAGCATAAGTCAATAGTCCACTAACAGACACCAGCTCTGGCAAGAGAATTGAATAAAATCATAAAGTTTATGTTGTCAAATAAAATTTTAAGGAATTTGTTAATTTGAAAATTTCATTGGTATAAAAGTAGGAACCGAATCTCAAATTTTCATAATACCCACGCAACATAAACTATTAGTGCTGAAACACATCAAAATAAAAACCACCTCATGGGCTTGTAGATACATTCAGTGAGTGGGCACAGATTTGGTAGATGGAGGATAAAGTAGTCTGCATTTGCAGACCCTCCAAGGGGCAGAAGGAACATTGTTTGGAATTCTCTTCCCCAGACAGCAGTATAGATTGGATCACTGAATATATTCAACAGTTAAAATTAATTTTTTGATCCAAAGACAGTAAAGGGTTATTGTGGGCAGGTAACAGGAAAATGGAATTAAAACCACAATCAGGTTAGCCATGCCAAAGCAGGCTCAAATGGGCTCCTCCTATTCCTTATGACCTCTTCTGATCTTTTTAAGAATAGCATTACAATCTCTCAGAAAAGCAAGGTTGCTGTATCTAAACTATAGTATCATACAGCACAGGAAAAGGCCCTCTGGCCCATCATAGCAATGCTGACCAAACTACTAATCCCATTTACCAATATACTAAAAAAGAACTTCAATTTTAAATAAGGTTTATACTGATATAGGTAACCTCAGCATAGCGAGGTAGGGACTGGACAAATGATCAGAACAACAGTGGGTTAGTCAAAGAAAAAAGGTCATTCACGATTTTCACTCTTAATGGAAACAGGGGTTAACTGCAGTCCCACACAGCTACCATCTAGAAGGGCAAGGGCTGCAGAAATGCAGGAACAAAACCACTTACAAGTTCTCATCCAAGTCATTCACACATGAAAATATATTGACTTTCTTTCAGGGTCACTGGATGAATATTCTGGAATTGCCTCCTAATGGCATTGTGAGTCTACCAATACCAATGGACTGGAGCAGCTAAGGCGGCACCTAAGAATAGGAAATAAATGCGGCCTAGCCAGCAATGCCCACATTTTATGGAAGAATTAAAAAAAGAAGTATACTAAGTAATAATAGAACTGGGTTTGGCCAGAGTTGGGAAGCCTGCAGCATTAACACATGATAACGGTTACTTGGATGAAATTAAACAAAACTTGTAAAACTGCACTTCAAGTCGAGAGACAATGCCTTCAGGAAAATAAGCACTGCTTTCAATTATACTGCAATTAGTGTGAAGTTCAATTAGATTCAAACCATCTGTCTCAAAACAGGTCCCAAAATCTGAATGTGTAAAATATTTTCAGATTGGTCATTCCTTTAAAAATACCAGGGAGTTGTCTGGAACACACCATGCAGGCATTCAAGCCCCAAGAAGGAAATTTCAGCTCCTAATTTAGAAAAAAATTCACAGGGTCTTTGAAAGTTACAATTTATGGTTTTGTCCAGCAAACTTATTTACTTCTCAGAAGAAACAGTTTCCATGGGGAGAATTCTACCTCCAACAATCCAGTTATCAGGCTGAAAGGGAATTCAATGAGCTAAGACATTCCTGGGGAAACAGAATCTTCAAATGTTACTTGTAGGATGCAAAAAAAAGTTATCAAATGGCTTTGCTCACATTAGAAAAAAATTAGACTTATTTACAAGATTATACAAAAGATTTCTACAGATTTGCTTTGTTCATTTACCTAACTGGATTAATTATTTATTAATTTCAATTAATTACAAATTACAACTACAAAAAAAAACCTTTAAAAATTAATTCATTTTCATTAACTTGCAAACAATCAATCAGAAAACATCCCAAAGCACTTAATACCAAAAGTATTTTTGAAATGTAGTCACTTTGTAATATAGCAAATTGGGCCACTAATTATAACTTTAGCTTGCTTTTTCTGAATATTAAAACTGTCCTTTTAAAATATTTTTGTACGTAACTTCATGAGCAAAGACTTATCTTCCATCCCCATAACACAGAAATACAGTTGAACTGATGAATAAATATTGCATAACTGTTCAGATATACTCCTCACTCCCGGTAATGTCCAGTGTATTACTTACTAGTTCCATGAAACAAATTTTTCAAATTCCAACTAATCTACTTGGTCAACCCAAATAATTGTGGCAAATAACCCAACCCAAATTTGTATATCTTTCAAATGATTATGACAGTTGTTTAAACAATGGTGATTCTTGGCAATTACTGTAGTCTTCAATACATTCCACACTCAAAGTAACACTAAATATGTGAGAAACCCAAAAATTAAATTTCAGATTTTTAAATCAGCAAAGATCTACTAAAAGCATTTGGTAAAATTACCAAGATTCTGTATATATAGCAAGTGCATTTTACCATTCCAAGATTTTTATGACAAATTTTACACAAACGAGATCACTCTTTTATATTTAGTACTATCTTAGTTTCTCACTGATACATGCTAAAGATAGGTTCACAAACTGCCAGAGAGAGGCTTTCTGAAACAGCAGAGTGGCAAGCAGTCAAGTTTTTAAAAGGAAACTGCGAGCATTGCTGAATTAGTGAAACAGAGTCATAGAGATGTACAGCACGGAAACAGACCCTTCGGTCCAACTCGTCCATGCGAACCAGATAGACTAACCCAATCTAGTCCCACTTGCCAGCCCCCAGCCCATATCACTTCAAACCCTTCCAATTCATATACCCATCCAGATGCCTTTTAAATGTTGCAACTGTACTAGCCTCCAGCACATCCCCTGGCAGCTCATTCCATACATGTACCACCTTCTGCATGAAAAGGTTGCCCCTTAGGTCTCTTTTATATCATTCCCTTCTCACCCTAAACCTCTAGTTCTGGACTCCCCCACACCAGGGAAAAGACCTCATCTAGTTATCCTATTCATGCCTCTCATGATTTTATAAACCTCGATAAGGTCACCCCTCAGCATCTGACACTGGGGAAAAACAACCCCAGCATATTCAACCTCGTCCTATAACTCAAATCCTACAACCCTGGCAACATCCTTGTAACAACATCCTTTCCTGAACCCTTTCAAGTTTCACAACATCCTTCTGATAGGAAGGAGATCAGAATTGCACACAATATTCCAAAAGTGGCCTAACCAATGCCCTGTACAGCCACAACATGACATCCCAACTCCTGTATTCAATACTCTGACCAATAAAGAAAATATACCAAACGCCTTCTTCACTATCCTATCTACCTGCGACTCTACTATCAAGGAGCTATGAACCTGCACTCCAAGTTCTCTTTGTTCAGCAACACTCCCTAGGATGTTACCATTAAGTGTATAAGTCCCGCTAAGATTTGCTTTCCCAAAATGCAACACTTTGCATTTATCTGAATTAAACTCCATCTGCTACTTCTCATCCCATTGGTCCATCTGATCAAGATCCCATTGTAATCTGAGGTAACCTTCTTCGCTGTCCACTACACTTCCAATTTTGGTGTCATCTGCAAGCTTACTAATTATACCTCTTATGCTCACATTCAAACCATTTATATAAATGACAAAAAGTAGTGGACCCAGCATCGATCCTTGTGGCACTCCACTGGTCACAGGCCTCCAGTCTGAAAAACACCTCGAATATATTGGAGGTGATCTTTCTCTGCACCTTCTCTGTAGCTGTAACATCATATTCTAATGTACTTAAGTAAGGTATGATTCATGATGAAGGGCTTATGCCTGAAACATCGATACTCCTACTCCTCGGATGCTGCCTGACATGCTGTGCTTTTCCAGTGCCATACTTTTCAACTCTGACTCTCCAGCATCTGCAGTCCTCATTTCCTCTCTGTAAGGTATGATTTGTCTGGATAGCACACAAAATAATACTTTACTGTATCTCAGTACATATGACAATAATAAATCAAATCACAAATGTGATAAGGCATGCATAGTAAGTCAAATTATAATTAAGCACCAAGTCCACTGCAATTGATTTATTTTCTGATATGTATTACACACTTTTGAAACATTCATATCATTTTACTCATTGCTGGTTTTGCATGGAGCAGATGCAACAGTATAAAACATTTTTTTGCACTTTTGTCATGCACTGTCTGTTTAGTAATTCAGTTCTGCATCACTGGAAACTTCATTTACAATGACAACTTTGTTGCCAACAAGTGAAGATTGCCTTGAAGATATTGAGGGCTCGCAAACATCAGTTAAAGTGCTACAGATTGATTAGTGCTTCTTTTTTCTTAAAGTATGTGCTGCTAATTAATGCAATCTCTGAACCACTCCAAAGGGCATTTACAAAATGCTAAAGCACCCAAACTGCTAAAGCAACCTTCTCTTTATTGTGTCAGGTCAATTTCATTTGCAGCTCCAGTCAAAAGTTGTATTCTCAAACAATGGTGTCATTTATTCTTGGAAGGAACTGGAAAACACTTCTTAATCTTGAAGTGTAATGGTCCAATTCGCATGCCACTCCAATTTCTTTTCAACTGCAATATAAGGGAAACTGTGAAAACTGACCAAAGGATCAAATTACAGTCAAAGTTTGCCTCAAAAGCATGAGCACAACTCAATGAGCTTTTCTCATGACCAAACAACCTCAGTTTCTTGAAGAGAATCTTGCAGCACTCCAAAGTCTCGGGGGAGAAAAAAGATAAATCTACCAGATCCCACTGCACAGTCCTGAAACTGATTATTCGTTGTTCCAGCAAATCAAAGTCAATGCATTGCAAACCAGTCTTAGCCAGCATACATCATTTTGGTGTAAATTCATATATCTTGCATTGAATTCCGCCAGCAGATTCTGAAACTGGTGGTTGCTCAGAGCCAGTATTTCCATAAAGTTCACCACTATGTTGACCACATTTACTACAGGCTTGAGGCTGGCTCTTAATTCCACTGGAGATTCTTGGTGCACAAGGCATTGGTGGTTTTTCAGCTGTTAACCTGTAAAACAAATTACACTGTATTCAACAATGTTTACGTTTTTTTCTTAGAATGAAAGCACAGAGTAGCAAAAAAAATATACTCTCGTCAGTCACAATCATCTGGATGAGTGCCTTAATTCCACACTTCTCCCCAAACCAGGTTGCAGCACATCAGTGGTCAGGCTTCAGGCATGCAATTACCTCTTTCCAGTGCAAGAGTAGGTCAGACCCTGTTAACCAAGTAATATGCATTACAAAATGTATATTGGATTATTTTTCAATTAGGAAATTCTAAGCATGTTCAAATATATTTTTACCTTTTACAATTTCCTGGATGTTCTCCAAAACTGCAAGTTCTTCTAACAATGAAGAGCTCGACGGCATTCACATCGCTGCCCCATTTGTCCATTATAACTCTGTACCACGCAAAACACAGTCTTTTCAACCAATTTCCCTGGGTTATTCTTTGAAATTGGCCCACCATTTGGTGTACTGCGTAGATTAGTCAGTGATGATACTTCACAGCTCGGCAAAGACTGTTGAGACTTCTACAGAGTGCTTCATAACAACACTGGGGAAGGGTTGTTTCGCCTTTGCAATCAGGTCTGTCATAAGCACACTAGGCTCCTATGTTACTTCAATCTTGACACGTTTGAAAAATTAAATGTGATTTTTTTAGTTCACTAACTTCATTATGTTACAAAATTAAATTAAGTACAAATGCTATTATGTATTTATTCCTTGTCTCACACTGAACTCAAATATACAGCACATTATTGTGTAACTTTACTCTCTCTTCTTCTCTCCAAGAAATTACAAGCATTTTGTTACTTGTAGAAAAGGCCATCAAGAAGCAAAATCAATCCGACGTTTCATGCTCAATTTCATTATGTACAGAAGTCATTTATATTATTGTGAAATATTGACTTGGCCACAGTTGTTGTGTTGTATATGGGTCTGATTGTTCCATTAATCATACAGCAATGTAAAGACTATCGTCAAGATTCAATAAAATACCAAGATTGTATTTGTGACTCCTCTTGAAACCTTGAGGCCTATTTATGTTATTAGGCTTTGTTTTAGGATTATGTAACTCCCCCAGAGAGAAAACAAGACTGCTTCTACTGGTTGTCAATTCAGCAATACAGGATCAGTTATTTTCATCATTCTGTTTTGATATGTTATGACACACCTCCAGATGGGACTTCTGGCGCAGATGTAGAGTGACTACCATCATGGCATGAAACCTTTAATAACAGAATATCAACAGAATAATGAGTGGAACTTTACGAGAATTTGTTTTCAACAATTAGATGTTTCATGGCTAATTTCAGGTCTTATCATTTAGAAGTGGAGTACTGAGAAAATCATTTTCCTGAGAAACACACCACAAATGCTACTTTAAATGCTGAGCATTTTCAGCTTTGTCTACTTTATTGAATGCAGACTACAAAATCCTGTCTAAGGTTATCGTCAACCAAATCAGGTCTGCTCTAGAATCAATGATTCAGCCCAACCAAACCTGTGCTGTACCGGCAGGACAATCTCTGAGAACTTTACGGGTCCTCAGGGATACAATCGCCCACATGCAGAAAAGGGAGATAGAAATCTGCCTCGTCAGCCTGAACCAGGAGAAGGCCTTTGAAGGGATATCACACACGTACATGTGGGACATGGTCTCCAAAATGGACTTTGGGGACAGAATTTGCAACGGAGTCCGAATGCTCGATATCAACATCATGAATGCAGTCTCAATCAATGAGTGGGAATCAGAAAGCTTCCCAATCAGATCAGGAGTCAGGTAGGGCTGCCCACTCTCTCCTGTCTTGTTTGTGTGGTGTATAGAGCCTGTTGCTGAGTCCATCAGGAAGGATGAGAGCCTGAGAGAGGTGACTATCCAGACAGTAGAGGCCTGCAGATCAAAGCCACACTGCACATGGACGATGTTGCCTTCTTCTACTCAAATCTGCTGCCAGTGCACAGATTCATGAGCATCTGTCACTGGTTCAAACTGGCCTCGGCAGCCAAGGTCAATCAGGGCAAGAGCAAGCCCATGTTCTTTGAGAACTGGGCCGACCAATCCTTTATTCCCTTCACCGTCTGGACAGATTACCTGAAGGTGCTAGGAATATGGTTCGGAGGGGCCAGGGCATGCACAAAATCTTAGGAGGAGCACATTGACAAGGTGAAGCAGAATGATCTTTTGGGAGCACCACTCTCATTGCAGGTAAAGATCTGGTCTCAGGTGTGCGGCACTCTCTCAGTTATTGTAAATGGCGCAAGTCTGGACCATTCTACAAAACTACACAGTTGCCATCACCAAGCCATCTTCCACTTCATCTGGAGGTCTACAATGAACCAACTTGGCAAGGGACTCAATGTACAAAACTCTGGAGAAGGAAAGGAAGAACATACCCAATGCTGCCCTCATCCTGATGGCCACCTTTGTGTGCAGCTGCATCAAGCTCTGTATAGACCCTCAGTACACAAACACCAATTGTCACCATGTACTAAGGCTCCATCTGTCTCCAGAGCTGCGAAGGATGGGACTGCCCTCGTTACCTCGGATCACTTCAAATAGTTGGACCGTTCATTATCGCTCGTATTTTGTGGATTTGCAAAGGAAAACACCTTCGACCATAAGTTCATCAGAAAGTGGTCAAGACGTAGCGTCCTCAAGTCCCTGCGAGAAAAGGAGAGGATGGATCCTGTTCCCTGAGTAGACTGTCAAAGTCATTTGGTGGAATACCTCATCACCAGAACTTTCCAACAAGCACCAAGACATCGCTTGGCTGGTGGGGGGGGAAGAGAGACATAGAGTCATAGAGATGTCTAGCATGGAAACAGACCCTTCAGTCCAACCCTTCCATGCTGACCAGATATCCCAACCCAATCTAGTCCACCTGCCAGCACCCGGCCCATATCCCTCCAAACCCTTTCTATTCATATACCCATCCAAATGCCTTTTAAATGTTGGAATTGTACCAGCCTCCACCACATCCTCTGGCAGCAGATTCCATACATGTACCACCCTCTGCGTGAAAAAGTTGCCCCTTAGATCTCTTTTATATCTTTCCTCTCTCACCCTAAACCTATGCCCTCTAGTTCTGGGAACTAGAGGGCATAGGTTTCCCGACCCCAGGGAAAAACTTTGTCTATTTATCCTATCCATGCCCCTCATAATTTTGTAAACCTCTATAAGGTCACCCCTCAGCCTCTGATGCTCCAGGGAAAACAGCCCCAGCCTGTTCAGCCTCTCCTTATAGCTCAGATCCTCCAACCCTTGCAACATCCTTGTAAACCTTTTCTGAACCCTTTCAAGTTTCACAACATCTTTCCGAAAGGAAGGAGACCAGAATTGCACACAATATTCCAACAGCGGTCAAACCAATGTCCTATACAGCCGCAACTTGACCTCCCAACTCCTGTACTCAACACTCTGACCAATAAAGGAAAGCATACCAAACATCTTCTTCACTATCCTATCTACCTGCAACTCCACTTTCAAGGAGCTATGAACCTGCACTCCAAAATCTCTTTGTTCAGCAACACTCCCCGAGTATATAAGTCCTGCTAAGATTTGCTTTCCCAAAATGCAGCACCTCGCATTTCTCTGAATTAAACTCCATCTGCCATTTCTCAGCACATTGACCCATCTGGTCCAGATCCTGTTGTAATCGGCGGTAACCCTCTTCGCTGTCCACTACACCTCCAATTTTGGTGTCATCTGCAAACTTACTAACTGCACCTCTTATGCTCGCATCTATGTAAATGACAAAAAGAGGTTTGAGACTGTCACACATTCCCTTTTGGAATATGCCTTTGCAAAGGAAGTCTGGAGAAAGATGCAGTAGTTTTCGTCGATGTTCGCCCTGAGCAGCTCCATGACAAAGAATTCTGTATCCTCGGACTCATTGAGACAAACATGACGTACCTGAAGGACCATCAACTTAGTGAAAGGCACTCTTTGATCTGCCAGAAACTTGTTAATTTCCACAACAATGAGTTGACCTCGACCAAGTGTTGCAGACTAGCATTCCAAGGACCAGAACTACGTGCTGAGGAACGCACTAAAGCTTGGGGCAGCTGCTGTCAAGTCACAATGGGGAAAGACCATGGTCTGAGGTCTTTCTGCCCATTTAAATCGGGGTCCATTCTGTTATTGGACCCTCCTGGCGCTTCAAATGCATGTAAATATAGTCTTGTCTGCGTAAGAGATGTCTTTATTTTGTCAGATACAGTCAATCTCCAATGTTATTGTTTCCTTGATATGCTACTTGGCAGAACCAAACTGTGTTGGTGACTATGTATATACGTAAAGATATTTTCTATGAATAAAGTATATTTATGGGAAAAAAAATTAATTTCAATATGGGAATTGGACAAATATTCAAAAATAAGCACAGCAGATCCAAAATGGCAGTGGGTCGGAGTCTGCAGAACTCTGCCTAAGACTCAGGCAAAGTGGGGTACCCACCCTCACCTCACCTGCTAAATTGTTTAAAATAGTTTTTGCCCAGCAGCCTTGGTCATTCTGCATCAAACTTTAGCAATTTGATGTTTTTTAAAATGACCAAAGGCAAAGGCTCTCGCAGTTCGCAACAGGCAGGGACCCCTCCCGCCCCACTGCAGCAACAGAGATGTCCTCGGCCACCCCAGGGGACTTAGCAACAGAGGAGAACCTGATCTCGGAGTTCGTTAAGCTCCGAGAGAAGATCAATGCATCCAGCGAAGAGACACAGTCCAGGTGGGAGTTAATCTCGGTCATGTAGCAGAAGCATGACCAAGAGATCGAGAAAGTCTGGCAGCATGTCGGGGAGGGGGGCAGAGCAACAGGCCGCAGCCTCCGAGACCACTGCCAAGTCACACATGGGTCAGGTCCGGGCTCTGGAACGTCGAGTCCGGACCTTAGAGGAAAAATATTTGGTTGCTGGGTCTTCCCAAACAGGAGGAGGAAGGCCAATTTGTTGATTTTCTGGAGCAATGGCTCCCACAGCTGCTGAAACTGGAGTCATAGTTGGGCAGGGTGCAGGTTGAGCAGGCCCACCGGGTTGCTGAGCACAGGCTCGGATCAGACCAGCGCCCCCACCCAGTCCTAGTTCGACTTCAACATTACAGGGAAAAACAAATGTTACATGAAGCCTCCAGAGTCTTGGGGAAGGATCCCCATGCCATGATATACAAGGGCTCCAAAATAATGTTGTTCCAGGACTTTTCTCCGGCTATGGCTTGCAAAAGGAAAGCATTTGATGAGGCGAAGAAGCATCTGAGGGACTTAAATTTTCTATGCAATATCCGGCAACGCTGTGCTTCAGTCATGGAGGATCTGTACATAACTTCGGATCACTGGAAAAAGTAAAAGAATTATTGGATACTCTCAAACAGACTGCGGGACTTGAACTGTATGGATAATGGCTTTATTCTGCCCCCACCCCCACCCATTTTATTTCTTCTTCCTCCTTTCTTTTCTCCATCTTTCTTTTGGTGGTGGGGCCTCATTCCTTATCCTTTCTTTGGACTCTTATCTGAGTCCAAAGTGATAGTGTGGGGGGGATGGATGGATTGCCCACTTTTAACTCCTGTTTTATAAGATATTAGAATTTATTTACTCTACTTTGTAATGCCTGGGCCGAGGGCATGGCTCTAGCTGGGAGATGTTATGGCGGGATTATTGGAAGGTTGCAGTGCCTACTGTGAACAAGGGGGAAAGTCTCCTTTCAAATATGTTTTATGTTATTTGTTTTTAGAAGTAGTTCTTAGTTGTTTTGATTTATTTTTTTTAAAAGATAGTTTTTATATGTGAATCGTTTTTGTTTTTTATTCAATGTCTTTTGGGTAGGGTTCTTCCTCCTCGGGGGTCTCGGACTTGCTTGGACGATCATGGCTAGTCATTCATTTAGGTGGTGAAACTGGAATGTCAAGGGGATCCACTCACCAATCAAAAGGAAAAAGATATTATCAAGTCTTAAAAGAGAAAGGTTTGACGTAGCCTTTCTACAGGAGACACATCCACTTGATGTGGAGCACTCAAAGCTGCAACAGGGTGGATTTGGCCAAGTGTTCTTTTCATCTTTCAGCTCAAAAAGTAGGGCAGTGGCCATTCTTATTCAGAAGAATCTTTTCTTCCAAATGCTAAGCCAGATAAAAGGAGAGTCTGGATGGCATATATTAAAGCCTAATATATGGAGAGGAATACGGGATTTTGAATCTTTATTGCTCCCCCCCAGCATACCCTTTTAAATTTGTAATGGAAGTGTTCTCCAAGTTGATGGCCCTCGGGGTACGCCACACAATTACAGGGGGAGATTTTAATTGTATCATCGACCCAGAGGCGGACAGGATATCAAGGAGCTCTGCGGGCATATCTTTGACAGCGAGACAGTTAGCGGACCTGAATAGGGAGTTGGGGCTGGTAGATGTGTGGAGGAGTCTTCACCCTGAGGGTAGAGATTTTACTTTTTATTCTAATCCACACAAGTGCCATACCAGAATCAATATGTTTTTTGTCCTCTCGACCCTTTTGAACTCGATACTGTTTTGTAAAATAAGTAATATAACTATTTCTGACCATGCCGCAGTATATATGCAGGTTAAGATGAGTGATGATGAGATAGGTTCCTGACATTGGTGTATGGGCCCTTTTCTATTCAAGGATAGTAAGTTCATAAAATATTTCTTGCAGAAATTCTGGGATATCAACTCAGGCACGGTGAGTGATGTGGGAGACTACTAAGGCATATGCGCAAGGCTTGGTCATTTCATATTCTGCGACCCGGAAAAGACAAAAGGGAGAGCAATAGAGTCTGCTCAAGGCTCGCCTGAAAGCGGCTGAGACAGCCTATGTTGATCGGCCCTCCATTACTAAACTACAGCGGATCACAGCCCTTAGGGCAACTTTGAATACCGTACTTATTCTAACAGCAAAAAGAGAGATATTATTTGCAAAGCAGAGATTACTTTAATATGGCAACAAGCCTGGCAGGTATCTAGCATACCTTGCCAGAAAGAAAAAGGCTCCCCAAGCCATTATATCTATTAGAGAGAGTGCTGGTACCCTGACTTGTGATCATAAAATGATCAATGAAGCCTTTAGTTCTATTTCAAACTGTATAAGTCGCAGGACTGTGAGGATAGAACGAGGAAGAAGGAGTCTTTTTTTTAAATCTGGCCCTCCCGGGACTAACCTCAGAGCAAGCGTCATTCTTGAATGCTCCCCTGGCAACCCAAGAAGTACAGGAAGTGGTGAGGCAGCTCCAGAGTGGCAAAGCACCCAGACCAGACAGGTTGAGTTCTATAAAGAATTTATAGGGGAATTGGTCGGGCCACTTATAAATATGTATAATTCTTCACATAGTCAGGGCTGCCTCCTGCCTTCTCTGACAGAAGCAAATATTTCTCTCACTTTTAAGAATGGAAAGGCTCCAGATGAGCCTTTCGTACAGATCTATATTCTTGCTGAATGTGGATTTTAAAATTGCCTCAAAAACATTGGCATTAAGACTGGAGAGGGTTTTAGCATTCATTATAAAAGAGGACCAGACGGGGTTTATAAAGGGTCGCAGATCATCTAATAACATTGGAAGAGTCTTAAATATGATACAAGCCTGTCAGCAGGGAGCAATACTGGGATTAGCTGTCTCCCTAGATGCAGAGAAGACATTCAATCGGGTAGAATGGCCATATCTCTTTTATATGCTAGAACGGTTTGGTGTTGGAGAGGT
Source organism: Chiloscyllium plagiosum (assembly GCF_004010195.1). Taxonomy (NCBI): domain Eukaryota; kingdom Metazoa; phylum Chordata; class Chondrichthyes; order Orectolobiformes; family Hemiscylliidae; genus Chiloscyllium; species Chiloscyllium plagiosum. The sequence continues at coordinate 61,716,656 of NC_057721.1, read as the reverse complement.
CTTTACTAAATGGATTACAGTATTATATAATTATCCCAAACCAGCGGTGATAACCAACGGTTTAAGTTCGGATAGCTTTAGCATTGGCAGAGGTTGTTGTCAGGGATGCCCCCTCTCACCATTATTATTTATGCAAGTGATTGAGCCACTGGCAGAAGCTATACGAGCTGACCTTAATATAATGGCTCCGGAGGTTGGATCCGGTAAGCACAAAATCACTCTCTACATGGATAATGTCCTCCTTTTCTTCAATGATCCATTGACATCTGTGCTCCGCTTAATTCAAGTGGTTAACTTATTTGGTATGTTCTCAGGTTACAAAAGTAATTTTATGAAATCAGAGGCCATGCCGCTGGGAGGTCTTGCCAGTATATCCAATTTTCCGGATGGATTCGGTTTCCCTTCTCGCTGGTCACTGGGAGGTTTCCTTTACTTAGGTATTTTTGTTACTCCGGCATTTGATCAGTTACATAAAGCCAATTATACACACTTATTAGAGAAAATAAGACAGGACTTTCAACACTGGGAGGTTCTCCCAATATCCTGGCTAGGTAGAAAAGCTTTGGTTAAGATGAATATTCTGCCTCGACTTTTATACCCTATGAGAATGCTCCCCTTGATGCTGCCGAGACAGGCGCTGCGTAAGCTTTATGGTTGTCTCGGCTCCTTTATTTGGAGACATAGACGGCCCCTTATTAAATTAGAAAAGCTGCAGCTTCCACAAGTAAGGGGTGGGCTGGATTTTCCGGATTTCAGGAGGTTCCAATTGAGCTCTTTATTATCTTACATAGCTGATAGGGTTTCTTGTGACCCACAATCAATCTAGTTAGATATTGAGGCTTCCCATTCAAAATGTCCACTCATCAATCTACTATTTATGGACAAGATGAGAGTTATTACAGATCACTGTAAAAATCCTATTGTATTAAATACAGTCAGAGCTTGGAGCGTAAGGCGACAGGATGAGGGTAACTTACAAAAAACCTCCCCTTATACCACTTTAGTGGGATCATTGGGATTCCAGCCAGGGCTGACTCAGGCTATATTCAAAATTTGGGAGTCCAGAGGTATCTCCTGTTTGGGAGACCTGTTCGATGGGGAGATCATGATGTCCTTCAAACAGCTGCGTCAGAAGTTTGGGCTGCCTAACAAGGACCTTTTTCAATATTTTCAAATGCGAGACTTGATACAAAAGAAAACCACACTGATAATTAATCCTTATAAATCGGACATGGAAAGGAGAGTACTTCAACGGATGGGTTCACCCTTGGTCAGTACTTACTATGTAATAAGGCGTCGAAGGAGATGGAGAGGTTATATAAAACCTGGAGTCAAGAATTAGGGATGGAAATCTCTTTAGAGATGCGGGAGATGCGGGAGGATGCCTGGGAGAATGCCAGAAAGATCTCTATCCGTAACAGAATTCAGGCTATTCAATTGAAGATACTTGATAGGGCTCATATGGCACCTGAGCAACTTGCACAGTCTAAGGCAGGAGCATCTCCAATGTGATCTAAATCCAAAATAGAAGTTGGTACTCTCACATATTGTCTGTGGACATGCCATAAGATCTGCAGATACTGGGACAGAGTAGCGAATGTTTTGACAAAGACTTTGAGTACGGAGATCGGGTTGGACCCAGTGTATCTACTTTTGAGCTCCCCAAATTTCCCTTCTTTGGATGCATATGGGAGGAAATTATTCACTATCCTTTCCTTTTGTGCGAGGAAAAACATCTTAGTGAATTGGGTATCCGAAGGTCCCCCAGGACTTTCAAATCGGCATAGGATAGTCATGGAATATATCCCCCTTGACTTCCTTATGAATATATTGTGCACCAAAAAACAGAATTATTCTATAGAACATGGCAGCCCTTTTTGAACTATATCTGTGTCAATGTATCGGCCATATTGTTCAGGACCTTTGCTTAGCCGAGGGGGATGGTTCTGGCTGGTTTGGGGGCTCCCAGGAGGAGGAATCCCGTATAAATACGGGTTTTGTTCTGACTTGATATAAATTTATTTTGAATATGTATCTAGTTATTTATTTACTTATTTATTTTCTGTTCTCCTTTTGTTTATTGTTAGTAATGTATGATATCCTATTTTATGTTTTGGTAGCTTGTAGAATAGATTAGTAGTTAGTTTTTTAAAATTCTATTTTGGTATCATTGTTACATTGTAAAATGGAATAGTTTGTACTAGTGCAAAAAAAAACTGATGGAAAAGGTCAACAGCTTGAAATATTACCTCCATTTCTCTCCATTGATGCCGACTGATCTGATGCGTATTTACAATGTCTTCTGTTTAGATTAGATTAGACTACTTACAGTGTGGAAACAGGCCCTTCGGCCCAATCCCTAGGGAAACCCAGTGAACATCTGTTGAAATTAAATCAACCTCCCAAATTCACAGTTGAGCCATATTTAATTATGGTAAAGAAGCATCCACCTCTCTTGCAATGCAATTCAGATTATCAACATCTCAAAATTACTTTGCATATTTATCTGAAAAATCAGTGTTGTGGGCTCACAGTAGACAGCTCTTTAAAGATAAAGAATCACAGAGAAAATAGGCTTGTATACTTATAAAAATGTATCATTTCTAACATGATGGACAAAATATTTGAAAATGAATGGAACTGAAAGCAGACATGATTGTCTGCATCCAAGGGTTTTAAAGAAAGTGGCTGGAAAGATAGTGGAGGCATTGGTTGAAATATTACAGACTCACCTGAGCCCTGAAAGGATCCAGCAGGTTGGTAAACCAGAGAGTGGAGACTAATGGATGTTTTATCAGGTTGGAAAGACATAACTAAGAATACCACAAGGATCAGTCTTAGGATCTTAATTATTTACTATCTGTGTTAATGACCTTGAGGCAGAGACAGACAAAAATGTATTCAAATTTGCTGACAATATAAAAATGAGAGGGCATGTTGTGATGAAGACATAAGGAAGTTACAAGGTGGTATACATACATTGAATGAGTGGGCAAAGATTTGGCAGATGGAGTTTAATGTAAGAAAGTGAGAGCTCACACACTTTGGTAGGAAAAATAAAAAGGCATGCTATTGTTGAGAGAGAGAGAGAGAGAGAGAGAGAGAGCGCAACAGACTTGAAAAGATGCAATACAAAGTGAGATGGGTGTTCTTGTGCATGAAATACAGGTGCAGCAAATTATCAAGAAAGTATATGGAATTTTGGCATTTATTGCTCGGATTTTGTTCTTTAAAAAAACAGAAGTCTTGTTACAACAGTACAGGGTGCGACTGAGGTCACACTTGGAGTACTCTGCACAGTTTAGTCACTGTAATTAAATTAAAAAATATAATGGTATTGGAGGCTGTTCAACATAGATTCACAAGGCTGATTATTGAGATAAAGGGAGTGAACCATCAAGAACTGCTAAACAGGTTAGGCTTTTATTCAGCAGAGGTTAAAAGATTGAGAATGATCTTACTGAAACATACAAACTTCTGAGGGTCTTGATGGGATAGATGCTGAGGTGTTTCCATTAATAGGGAAATCTCAAATGAGCAGACAGAGTAAGAAAACGCTCATTTAAAATTGAGTTGCAAAGGAATTTCTTCTACTAGAGGGTAGTCAATGTCTGGAATCCTCTATCACAGAGTTGCAGAGATTTGCAGAGATTAGATCATTGAAAGTACTTAAAGAGGATGTAGGCAGATGTTTGAAATATCAGGGCTTTTATGGCTATGATAAGCTGACATGAAAGAGGAATTAAGACCTGGGCCAGATTAGTCGTCATCCTGTTGAATGGCATGACGGCTGAACAGTCTATTTCTGCTCCTGTTTCTTACATTGTTATATTCTTATTTCACCCTTTATTATAACTGACATGATTATAGTCTCAACTCCAGTTCACTTTCCCTTCTTCCTAACATGATCATTGACTTTATTCTGTTTCCCTACCTAAACAGGGTCCTATGAATTTTAATATATATGCAGGAAGCTATACTACTGCATCAGGGTGCAGGTCCAACTGATAACCTTAAATCATAATTGAAATGCAATTTTTCCATACAGTACACATTAGTCATTGGATAAAAAGGGTCATGGAGACGATCAATCTTTGCTGCATTCTCATGGAACCACACTGATCAGAGTCTAGTTGTCTGGTCGAAGAACTATAACCGTCAGTAAACAGCTGCATCTCCACAATGACTCCGGCCTAATCAATCATCATCCTACTTTCATGCTGTATAAACTGGTGACCCTTTTCTTGCATCAAGCCTGTTTCGTGCAGCCTTGTTCTGGTGATTACAAGATGAAAAGCTTTGACTTCTTGACTCCTTTAGAAATAAGACAACAAGAATCATACATGGTACGCCAGGTGTGCTCTCACCAAGACCATGCACAGCTGCAATAAAACTTCCTTACTCTTATATTCCAGACCCACTGTAATAAATGCCAGCATTCAATTTACCATCACAATCACAGTATACCTATTAATCCACTTTTTATGATTCATGTACCAGAACATCCAGATGCCTTTGTATCTCAGAGTCGCTACCAATTCAATAATTTAATTTCTTACCCATCTTAGAGTCATCAGCTAAATTAACTAGCATACTTTCGATTTCCACATCTAAATCATTGAAATGGTTATGGTCTTAACACCGATTCATGTGGCACAAATAGTTTGCAAAGCCAAAATAAGAGACCCATTTATCCCTGCTCACTGCTTCATGGCACTTAAGGAATCCTTTATTGACACTTGTTTGTTATCTCTTACATCATGAGGTCTTATTTTGTACAGAATCTTTTGATGTGTCATCTTTTGGAAATCCATGTATAACACACCCACAGATTCCCCTTTATATGCCTTGCTTGCTATTCTCTCAAAAAAGTCTACTAACTCAGTTAAACAGAATTTACTTTCTCAAAAACAATGATGACTGACTAATCAAATTATGATTTTCTAAGTATCTACCACAACATCCTTAATAACCGGGTTTTGCAATTTACTGTTTCAGATGTTAAAGATTTATAGTTTCCTTCCCATCCTATCTTGAATATGGGGTTACATTACGCTAAGCAAAAGAATGTTTTAGACGGCAAATGTGACATTACTGGAAAACATTTATTTAGCCTCAATGTCTGAAATTTAAACCATTTAAACTTCATCTACAGTTGAAATTAATAAGGAATTCAGTCATTCCACGATCACACATCCCTGCAGTAATACATGGTTAATTTGGATATCTTACATCGAAACTCAGCAGGATCCAAACCAAATTGTTTAGAAAGCCAAGTACAGTTTCTGTTTGCCCAAGATAAAGTACACTGATTCCGCATGCCAGCATATAGCACATTTACACAAATCCGAAGAATTAATGAGATGTTAGCAAGAATCAAGGTGTTCATAAACTATAAGTCATCGTCTTTGGTCAAATTCGACACTTGTGCATCACACTGTCACTCGTTTACTCGGCATAACGATAGCAATGAGCACTACAGAGTCCGAAAATAAGGTTTTTTTCATAATGTCATGCAATTACTTTCTTGTGCAATACTCTTGATTAAAGGAATAACGATGGAATTTATTACTGTACTATAAAGGTTTCTAACAGTTCAAAAGAGCTTAGTATCAGAGTACGAACCATAAGAATTGTGAGAGACTCAACAACTAAACAGAGGTCCAGTTGGTATTAATCAAGATAAAGTTAAAATTAAAGTGTGATAATCTTGGATTAAGGATGTGTGCGCGGATCACCTTTTGGGGCTCAGCCAGGAGGAAAGCCCTATCAGCCAGACGGACACAGACGTTTTCCTGGACAACTGTAGAAGGGCTGTGAGGCCGGCTCTCGCTGTCCGGGGTCAGCGCGGTGAAGGTAAGGCTGGACATGCGGTGGAAGCGCCGTACAGCCCGAAAGATGATCATTGCATAGCATTTCTGCAGGCGAATCCACAGGTAAACATAGCACAGAGTTATCAACATGGCGACTACATCGGCGACATGACTAACGTCTGCCGACACGGTGCTACGCTTCACCCACAGTAGCTCCACCCCCTCCCTTTTCCTATTGGTCACTGCCGCTACACCCTGCTCCAGCCCCTAAAGGTCAATTCTTCCCATTGGTTACTGCTCTGACATCCGGCTCTCCATGGAAATTACAATATGTCCCCGCCCCCTTCCGTTTCCCATTGGTCACCACCCCGACACCCGGTTCCCTATTGGAGGTTACTGCACACACTCTGCCCGCCCTTTCCTATATCCTAGCTTTCTATTGGTCTTCCCCACAAGACTCCAGCCCCTCGCCGCTCGTGCTCTTTATTGGAGCGTTCCCCAATTGTAATCACGCCCCTTTCGTGTTTGAGCCCCGCCCACCGCCAGATGTGCGTCGGTTGAGCGTGGAGCACATGGATTTAGCGGAAGCTGAGCTATTCTACTCAAAGTTATAAATCATGTTGAACTATGATTAGGAGATGCCGGTGTTGGACTGGGGTGTACAATGTTAAAAATCACACAACACCAGGTTAAAGTCCAACAGGTTTAATTGGAAGCACTAGCTTTCATCAGGTGATTGAAGGAGCGTCGCTTCGAAAGTCAGTGCTTCCAATTAAACCTGTTGGACTATAACCTGGTGTTGTGTGATTTTTAACCATGTTAAACTAGGTTATGATCCAATAGGTCGCACAGAACATAGAACAATACAGCGCAGAGCAGGCCCTTTGGCCTTCGATGTTGCACCGACCTGTGCACTAATCACCTACACTATCCCATCATCATCCCTATGTTTATCCAAGGACTGTTTAAATCTCTCTAATGTGGCTGAGTTAACTACATTGGCAGTCAGGGCATTCCACTCCATTACCATGCTCTGAGTAAAGAGCCTGCTTCTGACATCTGTCTTAAATCTATTATCCCTCGATTTCAGATATGCCCCCTCATGCAAGCTGACGTCATCATCCTAGGAAAAAGACTGACTGTCTACCCTATCTAATCCTCTGATCATCTTACATGTCTCTTTAAATCCCCTCTTAGCCTTCTTTCCAATGAGAACAGACCCAAACCCCTCAGCTTTTCCTCATAAGACCTTCCCTCCTGACCAGGTAATATCCTGATAAATCTCCTCTGCATCTTTTCCAAAGCTTCTACATTCTTCCTGTAATGGGGTGACCAGAACTGTATACAATATTCCAAATGAGAGAGTATTAGCATTTTGTACAGTTGTAGCATGACATCACAGCTCTGGAATCCAATCCCTCTACCAATGAAACCTAACAGACCGTATGCCTTCTTTTTCTTGTAAATATATTTATTCGCAAATTTTTTTTAAACTTTACAAACATATAAAATTATTGAAACATATAATCAATAAATAACAAAGAAAACAAACAAAAACAATACAACTAATGTCTCCGAACTATTAGCCGACCTTCTAATAAAAAAAACCCTAACACTTTTCAAAGCAATACCAAAAAAAGAAAGAAAAGCAAAAAAAAAACAAATAAAAAACACAGAATACAGAACACCTATGCTTGGCGCAAAGCTCCCAAACAGAGAAATGGGACCATTATATATACCCGTATTAACTCAGGAGAACCCCTCCAGGGCCCAGGGCTTGAAAACTCTAACCATCCTGGTTAAACAAATGATACAGGCAGAGAGCCTGAAGGGTGGAGAGATAAATGAGAGGAAGGTGGGGGTAGGGAGAAAGTAGCATAGAGTATAATAGGTGAGTGGGGGAGGGGATGAAGGTGATAGGTCAGGGGGAGGGTGGAGTGGTAGGTGGAAAAGAAGAGAGGCAGGTAGGACATGTCATGGGGACAGTGCTGAGCTAGAAGTTTGGAACTAGGGTGAGGTGGGGGAAGGGGAAATGAGGAAACTGTGGGAGTCCACATTGATGCCCTGGGGTTGAAGTGTTCCGAGGCAGAAGATGAGGCGTTCTTCCTCCAGGCGTCTGGTGGTG
>NC_057721.1:61590508-61707060 GCF_004010195.1 Chiloscyllium plagiosum | reverse complement strand
TGCACATCCACTAATATCGTTTATTGTATCCGTTGCTCTCGATGTGGTCTCCTCTACATTGGGAAGACTGGGCACCTTCTAGCAGAGCGCTTTAGGGAACATCTCTGGGACACCCGCACCAATCAACCACACCGCCCCGTGGCCCAACATTTCAACTCCCCCTCCCACTCTGCCGAGGACATGGAGGTCCTGGGCCTCCTTCACCGCCGCTCCCTCACCACCAGACGCCTGGAGGAAGAACGCCTCATCTTCTGCCTCGGAACACTTCAACCCCAGGGCATCAATGTGGACTTCAACAGTTTCCTCATTTCCCCTTCCCCCACCTCACCCCAGTTCCAAACTTCCAGCTCAGCACTGTCCCCATGACTTGTCCTATCTGCCTATTTTCTTTTCCACCTATCCACTCCACCCTCCTCCCCAACTCACCTATTGTACTCTATACTACTTTCTCCCAACCCCACCCTCCTCTCATTTGTCTCTCTCCACCCTCCAGGCTCTCTGCCTATATTCCTGATGAAGGGCTTCTGCTCGAAACGTCGATGTTACTGCTCCTCGGATGCTGCCTGAACTACTGTGCTTTTCCGGCACCACTCTAATCTAGACTCTGGTTTCCAGAATCTGCAGTCATTGCTTTTACCTGGTTAAACAAATGCCCTAGTTAAGATAACTGACGAATCTGTTTCCAGATAACTCAAGTAGGGCTGCCATGTCTTATAAAAATGGTCTGTTGTGTGGTGCACCACGTTTGTAAAAAGGTCCAAGGGAATGTGTTCCATAATTAATTTCTGCCATCCCAGCAAGCCCAGCGGGTTCTCAGACACCCAATTCATCAGAACATTCTTCCATGCACAGTATGCAAGAATATTAAATAGTTTCTTCTGTCTAAAGATGGTAAATTCGGTAGACCTAAGAGGAGAGATATTGGTTCTACTTTGACTTCAGTCCTCAATACCCTCCCTATCTCTCTTGCCATGGCGCTCCAATAAACATGGAGCCTGTGGCATGTCCAGAAGCAATGGGTAAGAGTACCTACACTTAATTTACACTTGGGGCACACTGAAGATGCCCCTTTTTTAAACATCGCCGGACGGTCTGGTGCCAGATGAACCCTGTGCAGAACTTTTAACTGCATAGTACATGTCCTATTACAGATTGAGATCTTTCGAGTATTCTCACATATGTTCTCCCATGTTTCAGAAGAGATCTCCACTCCTAGGTCTTGCTCCCAGATCTCACATAACCAGTTAATATCCTGCCAGGCCCTGCGACCCAGCAGGCAATAGAGGGCACTAACTGAAAGGGTGCTTGTGGAATGTAGCAACAACCTCTCTGTTTCGGGCTTATAGGGTTTAGTGAGAAGTGCAGTCTTCTTCTGGATGAAATCCTTACCCTGAAAAAAAATGGAAAAGATCTCTGCTGGGCAACCCGTATTTGTGGCTCAGTTGCTCAAAAGACATCATAACCTCCCCTCAAACAAGTCTCCCAAACTAGAAACGCCTCTCGCTGCCCATAGTTTGAACCCTGAGTCCATCATCCCTGGTCGAACCCTGGCATGCCAACTATAGGTGTAGGTGGCGAAGTCTTGGATAAACAACCCTCACTCTGATGCATTGCCCTCCAAGCCCTGACTGTACTAATGACAATGGGGTTCTGGCAGTGGTCCATAACTGTCCTCATCTTATCCATGAACAACAGGTTAATAAGAGGGCACTTTGCTTGGGAGGCCACAATATCCAGCCATACTGAGTTTGGATCGTTACCTACCCAATCACAGACAAAGGACAGCAGGGAACTCAATTGATACCTTCTGATGTCTGGGAAATTAACTCTTCCCCCTCCTTGAGGCAACTGCAATTTAGTAAGTTTGATGAGGGGCTGCCCATGATGCCAGATGCCAGACAAAGGAACCAAACCACCCCATAAGCTTCCGCAGCATTGACCTGGGAAACATTATAGGGAGCATACGCATAGGATAAAGCAAACGAGGAAGAACATTCATCTTAATGAGAGATATTCGGCCAGCCATGAAATTGGAAGAGCCTCCCATCTCTGGAGATCTCGCCTAATATTGTTGAGCAAATGAGCAAAGTTAGTCCGAAATAACAGATCAAACTTGGGGTAATAAAAATGCCTAGGTACCGGAACCCAGCCCGTGACCACTTAAAAGGGAACTTAGAGCTACCTTCAACTTCTGGCAAATCCTTAAGGTTCCCCAAAGGCATAGCCTCCGATTTTGCAAAGTTAGTCTTATATCCTGAAACAGCCCCAAATGAATTGATACATTGTATCAAATGGGGTACAGAGGTCATCAGGTTTGAGAAAAACAGAAGGACATCATCACATTACAATGTAATCTTGTGTGCCCTCGATCCCACTTCCGGAGCGGTTATGTGGATGTTCTGACAAATGGCCTCTGCCAGCGGCTCTATCACCAACGTAAACTACAGCGGTGAGAGGGGGCAGCCTTGCCGACTACCCCTACCAATGCTAAAATTCCCAGACTTCACCCCATGGGTGATGACCGCGGCCAGAGGTTGGTGATATAAAACCTCCACCCACCTAGCAAAGACTCCACCCAACCCAAACTGTTCTAAGACATAAAAAAAGATACGGCCATTCCACCCGGTCAAAACTTTCTCTGCCTCTAAGGAAATCACCAACCCCTGAATCGATCGTTGCTGACAAACTTGGACCACATTCAGCAACCTTCTAATATTATTAGAGGACCTACAGCCCCTTATAAAGCCTGTCTGGTCCTCTTTAATAATATGAGGCAACTCCCTTTCCAATCTCAACGCCAGGATTTTGGACAGAATTTTGAAATCTGAATTTAACAGAGAGATGACCTGTATGAGGCACAATCCTCAGGAACCTTCTCCTGAGGATTAAGGAAATATTAGCTTCTCTCAAAGATGGTGGTAGGCATTCATGCATATAGGAGTGATTGTACATCTCCAACATCAGCCCTGACAGAATCCCTATAAACTCCTTATAAAACTCACCCAGAAGACCATCAGGACCAGGCACTTTCCCACTCTGAAGTTGCCTAGCTGCCTCCTGTATTTCCTGAACTGTCAAGGGGGCAGTAAGGAGAGAGGCCTGTTCCAAGGTTACTCTTAGCAGGTCCAGGTTCTTAAAAAAGGTCTCCATTTTAGCCCTCCTGTCTTTGCAACCTTCAGACTGATACAATTCAAAGTAAAAGCTCTAAAAAGCCCGATTAATCTTTTTAGCATTGTATGTAAGGACTCCGGTGCTGTCTCTGATTGCAGTAATGGATTGGGTAGCACACTTTTTCCTAGTCAGGTACACTACATACTTCCCTGGCCTATCCCCATATTCAAACAGCCTCTTTCTAGCAAATGCAACTTCTTTCTTTGCATTTTACGTCAGTATTGAATTCAAAGCAGCCCAAAGGGGCGTGATCTGCTGTAGCTTAGTCACTGAAGGCCAAGCAAAATGTGCTGCCTTCACTGCTTTCAACCCCGTCTCATGGACGGTATGGTGGCACAGTGGTTAGCACTGCTGCCTCACAGCACCAGAGACCCGGATTCAATTCCTGCCTCAGGCAACTGTCTGTGTGGAGTTTGCACATTCTCCCCGTGTCTGCATGGGTTTCCTCCAGGCGCTCCGGTTTCCTTCTACAGTCCAAAAAATGTGCAGGTTAGGTGAATTGGCCATGCTAAATTGCCCGTAGTGTTACGTGAAGTGGTAAATGTAGGGGAATGGGTATGAGTGGGTTGCTCTTTGGAGGGTCAGTGTGGACTTTTTGGGCCGAAGGGCCTGTTTCCACGCTGTAAGTAATCTAAAAAAGAATCTATCTAAAAAGAACTAGATGATGCTGTTCCTCCTTCTGTCGTTTCCGGCTAGCCAAATAGGAAATAGCTAATCCCCTCCCAAAGGCCTGAGCAGTCTCCCATAGCATGGACGGACTACTAGTCGTGCCTGAGTTGATAGTCAAGAATTCCTGAAACTCCTTCAAGAAGTATTCCACAAATTTGGAATCCTTAAGGAGAAAAGGGTCCAAAGGCCAGTGCCACAAACCTAGCCCTTCACTCTTGGCCTTAACCTCCAAATATACTGCCGGGTGATCAGAGATAGCTATATTCACAATTTTATAACCCATAATCGAATCCAGAAGGGCCGAGGGAGCCAGAAAGAGATCAATCCTCATGTGACATTTATGTGGGTTTGAAAAAAAAAGGTAAAGTCCCTGCCAGTAGGGTGAAGACATCTCCAAATATCCACCAGCCCCAACTCCTCACATAAGTCAACCACCTGCTTGGCCTGCAAAGAAATAGTTGAGGGCCCACAAGGCATCCTGTCCACTGTCGGGTCCAAAAGACAATTAAAATCCCCCCCCCCGATAATAATGTGCCGTGTTCCAAAAGCACTCAACTTAGAGAAAGCACTAATCAAAAATTTGAGGGGATGCACCGGAGGACAGTGGACGTTTAAAATGCCATTTTCCTCCCCATGTATCAGGGCTTTAAGTATCACAAACCGTCCCTGCTCATCTTTCACCTGCTCTAATAATGTGAACGCAAGATTTTTCTGGATAAGTACTGCCACACCCCTACTTTTAGTAGTAAAGAATGAAAAGAATACCCGGTCACACCACCACCACCCCCCATTGTAATTTCAGGTGTTCCCCATCATCAAGATGGGTTTTCTGCAACAAAGCAATATCAACCCTTTCCCTCTTAAGGCTAGAAAGCATGTTTTTTCTTTTAACAGGCGAATTACTTCCTTTAATGTTCCAGGTGCACCATTTAATAAGACACTTAGCCATAGCCCCTTTCAGACACCCTTGAACCCCTCGGAGGGAGAACCCAACTTATAAAGCGCCGAGCATAAGTAAATAAAGACTCATAGAATACATACAAAAACTACTCTATCATAACTATAAACAACTATTACTACCAAAAAAACCACAAAGAAAACCAACTATAGAATCTTGAATGGAAGACTCTTCCCCCTGCCCATAGGGGGCACTCACCTTATCTATCCCGTCCCTCACAGCTCCTTCAAACCTGGACTCTGCCCCAGCCTTAGGCCAGAAAAACAACAAGGAGATGATCCTTAAATCAACAGAAAAAAAGACCAAGTCAGGATAAGCACTCCATCCATCCCTGGCTTCATGTCACCCCAACTTGTGACTAAAAGAGAAGCAGAACAAACAAAAAAAAGGGGCAGAGACAACAAGGAACATCCACAAAATTTCCCATCAGAAAATCCAGTTATTTAAAAAAAAGGAACAACTTATTCCAAAGTCTTTTCCCTCCTTTCCAAAAAAATTATTAGGGAGAAAGAACAGACTAAAAAAAAAGGAAGGGAAAACATAGGGAAAGATAGAAAAGAGAACAAACATTAACCATATTCTTCAGGCCAATCCGTCTATTTTAAAGTGTCCACAAAGTTTTTAGCCTTATCCGCTGAGTCAAATGTATAAACGGAGTCCTCGTGGCTGAAACAAAGCACTGCGGGGTATCTCATGGAGTACTGGATGCCAAGGTTCCTCAGCCTCTTTTTAACTTCATCGAAGGACTTCCTCTTTCAAATTACAGTTGCTGAAAAATCCCGGAAAAACATGATTTTTGACCCCTTGTACAGCAGTGACTGTGGATCTTTTCTCAGGAATCTGGAAGCTTCTATGACTTTTTGCTTGTCTTTATATGAATGGAAGTGCACTAGGACTGAGTGGGAGCGCTGCACCGGCCCTGACCTGTGCACTGTAACCCCATACACTCTTTCAATCTGCAGCCTGCTGGACTCCATGTGAAGGCCCAAAAACTTTGGCAGCCAGCTTTCAAAGAAGCTGACTGGCTGCTCACCTTCCTCACCTTCAGGGAGCCCGAGAATTCGAAGATTTATCCTCCAACCTCGATTTTCGAGTTTGTCGATATAGTTTCGCAAGGCCCGCACCTCTCGCTCCAGCACCTGGATCCGACTGGATGAGGGATCTTTTCTCAGGAATCTGGAAGCTTCTATGACTTTTTGCTTGTCTTTATATGAATGGAAGTGCACTAGGACTGAGCGGGAGCGCTGCACCGGCCCTGACCTGTGCACTGTAACCCCATACACTCTTTCAATCTGCAGCCTGCTGGACTCCATGTGAAGCCCAAAAACTTTGGCAGCCAGCTTTCAAAGAAGCTGACTGGCTGCTCACTTTCCTCACCTTCAGGGAGCCCGAGAATTTGAAGATTTATCCTCCAACCTCGATTTTCGAGTTTGTCGATATGGTTTCGCAAGGCCCGCACCTCTCGCTCCAGCACCTGGATCCGACTGGATGGGGACTCCATCACAGCTTCTGAGGCCTTAGTTCGACCCTCCACCTCCGCCAGCCTCTCCCCGAGGCCCTGGATCTCCTGCTCATGCTTCTGCAGCATGGATGCGATAGGTTGGACCTAGGCACGAATCTCCCTACGGATTTCCTCAATCACAGTCGCAACATTCAAGGTAAGTCTCTCCATCGCTGCAGCCAATTCCTGAGAGTCTGTCAGGTCCTCGGGGGGTTCAGGAGAGGCTGCTGCCGTCTCTGGTATGCCTGGTGCTGCAGGGGAGTGTCATCCCTGCTGCTGTTTGCTTGCCCCTTTTCCCTTTGGCATCCTTACCACTCCCAAATATTAACAAATATGTGTTCTGTAAGGTTTTAAACTAATAATTCCACCACATAAGTTGGCTAGGAATGGCAAAAAATACCGGTATGCCTTGGCTGTTAGGCAGAGCTGTACACAGCAGTTCTACAGAATCGCTGCCATCTTGACGAGTCACTGTATGCCTTCTTAACAGCACTATCCACCTGGGTGACAACTTTCAGGGATCTATGTACATGGACTCCAAGATCCCTCTGCACATCCACACTACCAAGAATCTTTCCATTGACCCAGTACTCTGCCTTCCTGTTATTCTTCCCAAAGTGCATCAGCTCACATTTAGCTGCATTGAACTCCATTTGCCACCTCTTAGCCCAATTCTGCAGTTTATCCAAGTCCCCTGCAACCTGTAACATTCTTCCAAACTGTCCACTACTCCACCGACTTTAGTGTTGCCTGCAAATTTACTAATCCATCAACCAATGCCTGCGTTTAAGTCATTTATAAAAATGACAAACAGCAGTGGTCCCATTAGTATCCGTACTCCAGGCTGAATATTTTTCATCATCCACTACTCGCTGCCTTCTTTCAGAAAGTCAGTTTTTAATTCAAACTGCTAAATCACCCTCAATTCCATGCCTCTGCATTTTCTCCAACAGCCTACCATGTGGAACCTTATCAAAGGCTTTACTGAAGTCCAGGTACACCACATCAACTGCCCTACCCTCATCCATATGCTTGTTCAGCTTCTCAAAAAACTCAATGAGGTTTGTGACACACGACCTGTCCTTAACGAAACTATTTTGACTATCTCCAATCAAATTGTTGCTTGCTAGATGATTATAAATCCTAACTCTTACAATCCTTTCCAAAACTTTTCCTACAACAGAAGTAACGCTCACTGATCTATAATTACCTGGATCATTTCTACTGCCCTCCTTGAACAAGGGCACAACATTTGCAATCCTCCAGTCCTCTGCTACAAACCTGTAGACAATATTGACTCAAAGATCAAGGCCAAAGGCTCCACCACCTCCTCCCTAGCTTCCCAGAGAATCCTCCGATAAATCCCATCCAGCCCAGGGGACCTATCTACTCTCACACCTTCTAGAATTGATAACATCTCCTCCTTACTAACCTCAATCCTTTCGAGTCTAATAGCCCATATCTCAGTCTTCTCTTCTACAATGTTCTCACTTTTCTAAGTGAAAACAGATGGGAAGTATTCATTTAGAACCTCTCTGATCTCCACAAGGTCCACACACAAATTCCCACTCCTGTCTTTGACTGGCCAGATTCCTACCCTAGTCATCCTTTTATTCCTCACATACCTATAGAAAGCTTCAGGGTTCTCCTTTATTCAATTTGCTAAAGACTGCTCATGTCCCCTTCTTGCTCTTCTTAACTCTCTATTTAAATTCTTCTAAGCTGATCTGTAACTCTCCATCACTTCATCTGAACCATCTCGTCTCAACGTCACATAAGATACCTATAGAAAGCTTCAGGGTTCTCCTTTATTCAATTTGCTAAAGACTGCTCATGTCCCCTTCTTGCTCTTCTTAACTCTCTATTTAAATTCTTCCAAGCTGATCTGTAACTCTCCATCGCCTCATCTGAACCATCTCGTCTCAACGTCACATAAGCCTCCTTCTTCTGCTTAACAAGAGATACAATTTATTTGGTAAACCTCGGTTCCCTTATCTTATCACTTCCTCCCTGCCTGACAGGGATGTACCTATCAAGGTCACGCAATATCTGTTCCTTAAACCAGCTCCACATTTCGATTGTCCTCATCCCTTGCATTTTGCTGCCATTCTGTGCCTCCTAAGTCTTGCCTAATTGCATTATAATTGCCCTTTCCCCCATCTATAACTCTTGCCCTGTGGCATGTACCTATCTCTTTCCATTGCTAAACTAAACGTAACCAAATTACAGTCACTGTCTACCATTAAATCATACACCTGGCCTGGTCTATTACCAAGTACCAGTGTGGCCTCCCCTCTTGTCGGCCCTTCAATATACTGTCAGGAAACCCTCCTGCACATATTGGACAAAAACTGATCCATCCGATGTACTAGAGTTATGGCATTTCTAGTCAATGTTAGGGAAGTTAAAGTCCCCCATAATGACCACCCTGTTCCTTTCACTCGTACCCAGAATCGTTTTGCCAATCCTTTCCTCCATATCCCTGGAACTTTGCGGAGGCCTATAAAAATCTCTCAGCAGTGTGATCTCCCCTGTCCTGTTTCTAACCTCAGCTCATACCACCTCAGTAGATGAGTCCTTGTCAAAAGTTCTTGCAGCAACCATTATACTGTCTTGACTAACAAAGCCACATCTCCCCCTCTATGGTTCATTTGGAAGTATAAGTTTTCAGAGCACTGTTCCTTCATCAGGGATAGGATCATAAGACACAGAATTTATAGTAAAAGATCAAAGTGCCATACAACAGATGAGATGTATTGAACAAACCTAGGTTGCTATTAAGTTCTAATCACTTAGAATGGGTTGCAGGTTTCGATTCATTAATATGTAAATCCCAGAACTTCTTTCAAGTCACATTCCCAAGATAAATTAAGATTTTATATTAAAAAGGAAGGGACATGCCAGCTCAGACAATGCATTAAAGGGGTAAGGCTAGAATATGTCTTTATTCCAACCTTGAGTCAGACAGGTTCTATTTCCAAAGTACAAATTTATGAAATGTCACATGAACTGACTGCCTACAGATTGTGTGCTTTGTGAACAAGATAGAATGCATCTGCAAATGCAAATTCACCCCATAGATTTATATGTGCATGTGAGGAAGAGAGAGTGCGCGTGCGGGAGAGAGGGAGAGAGTGTGTTAAGTGTGCGTGCGAGAATGTGTGCGCGCGCTTGGTAGAATTTTATGACTGAGTATGATGGAGTATATGCCTGAGAGCAGGAGTGTAAGAGTGTAAGAGTGTAGTGGGGTCACGTGTAGTGTGACATGAACCAGTTGAGACCATCCTCATGTGTACTGAACTTGGCTATCAGCCTCTACTTGGACACTCTGCGTTGTTGCGAGTCTGAAGACTCCCAAAGTCTGCATTGGAGGACAGTCACCAAAGATCCAAGGTCGAATGTCCTTGACCACTGAAGTGTTCCCTGACTGGGAGGAAACATTGCTGTCTGGTGATTGTTGTGCAGTGTCCAATTATCCATTGTTGTAGCATTTGCTTGGTCTTGCCAATGTAACATGGCAACCTTGCCTGCAACGTTTGAGATAGACAACATTGGCTGAGATACAGGAGTACCTGCCACACATCTTGTGGGTGGTGTCCCCTCATGTAATCATAGTATCCATGTTGAAACTCCGACACGTCTTGCAGTGGTTGACATGACAGGGATGTATGGTGTTGTGGGTGATGTTGTCCTGAAGTCTGGGCAGTTTGCTGCAAACAATGGTCCATTTATGGTTTGGTGATTGTTTAAAAGGTGAGAAGTGGAGGCGTAGGGAAGATCTTGGTGAGGTGCTCATCCTCATCGATAATGTGCTGCAGGCTGCAGAGAGCATGCTATTCTACTCATTCAAGAAATGTGGGCACTGCTGGCTGGGCAATCAATGAGATCATGAACTGCTTGCTATTAGTTGGTGCGTCCAGCATACACACCTTTGGAAGCAGATTTAAAGCTCAGCTGTGGACCAAAACAGATAACACAAGTTAAGAATGAACTCGACACTGTGCTGCTCAACTTTCAACAATCCATTCTCAACTCCACTTTCCTGCCCTGTCCTCATAACCCTTGATTCCCTTATTGATTAAAAATCTGTCTAACCTCAGCCCTGAATACTCTTAATGCAACAGCATCCACCAGTCCTATGTGATAAAGAATTCCACAGATTCACTTTCCTCTGAGAGAAAAAAATCCTCAACTCTGTCTTAAATGTGTAACCCATTATTCTGATATTATGCTCTCTGGTGCTAGACTCTCCCACAATGAAACCTCACCACATCCACCCTGTCAAGTCCCCTAAAAATCTTGTATGTTTCAATTAGGTTGCCTCTTATCAAACCCTCTCAACACCACCTCATAAATATTCTCTCCATGTCTGGTAGCAGCCAAGTGAACCAACTGCTACCAGCGACAGTATATCTTTCCTGAGATAAGGGGACCAAAACTGTTTTCAGGATTCTCAGGTGTGGCTAGTGCCTCGTGCTGTTTTAGCAAAAGCTCAGTACTTTTATACACCATTCCCTTTGAAATAGAGGCCAACCTTCCATTTGCTTCCCTATTACCCACTGAACATGGATGCTAGTTTTTTTGAGATTCATAAGGACTCCCAGATACACCTGTTCTGTAGTTTGCTGCAGTCTTTCTTCATTTAAATAATGTTCACAGCCTGTATCCTTCCTGCCAAAATACATAACCTCATTTCCCAACATTATATTCCATTTGTTAAGTTTTTGTCCATTCACTTAACCTGTCTATAACTCCTTGCAGACTCTTTGCATCATCCTCACCCACTTACCTGTATCTATTTTTGTGTCATCTGAAACTGTGGCAATAGCACACTTTTCTTGTTCGATCATTAATGTACAAGTTGGTAATGAACTGCCACCATGAGGGGAAGTTTCAGGATTTTGATCCATCAGCACTGAAGGAATGATAATATTTTCTCGTCAGGATGAGGAGTTGCTTCGAGGGGAACTTGCAGTTGGTGGTGTTCCCATGTCTCTGCTGTCCTCATCTTTCTCGATGGAAGTGTTTGGGATTTGAAAGGTGCTTTCTAAGGAGCTCTGGTGAATTTCTGCAGTGCATTTACACACTGCTGGAACTAATTGTTGATGTTAGAGGGATTTTCCAGTTTTCCCTTCCAGTGATCTAGAAAGCCTTCTTACGTGAATACACAAAAAATAAGAGCTTCTACTTTCGCAGCTTCTAATAACCTGCAGCTTTCTAACCCAGCACTCCTAGCTTGGCAATTTCACAAACTAAATGTTTACTTTCAACTAACTGTGCTTTCCCTGAACTATCTAATAGTTCCTTCTAGGAGGAAAACTATGTTTGCTTCTGACACTAATTATGTCACTTCTGAACAGTCCTAAAACATTTAATCTCTAGATTTCCTCAAATAAAATCAATTCTTGGTTATTCTGGACCAAAAACAAGTTAATGCTTGTTGGAACTGCTTGCTATTAGCTGGTGCTTCCAGCCTACAGACCTCTGGAAGCAGATTTAAAGCCCATATGTGGACCAAACCAGATAACACAAGTTAGGAATGACCTTGACACTGTGCTGCTCAACTTTCAACATTCAAAAACAGGGACCTGAAGGTCTTAGCAGACAGGATGGCAGAAAGACAGACAGTCCTTTTTGTTTTTGAAAAGGAGGCCATGCCACTCTCTTAAGTTAGCCTGGACACAAATTATAGTCCATGACAGTGCAGTGAAAAGTAATAGCCAGCACTGCAGGAAGGTAAATAATCTTCTATGCTCAGCAAAAGTAAATGCCACCATCTTCTTTCTGCTGCATCACATTCACAGGGTCACATTCACTCTAACTCTACCACTGTGCACACATCTCACCATGGTTCATGGACTACAATTCTCACCACTGTACACAAAATAGCCAAAGTGAGAGACAGTGTACATCAGAGAGACTGTGTGAGTGAGAGAGAGAGAGAGAGAGAGAGAGAGAGAGAGAATCCAACCATCCTCCAAAACTACTGACTCTTCCACATTTCCTTCTCACTCATTGGGGACAACTCATCTAATCTTTCATCAACCTCAACTGCTCTTCCACCCAGTTCTATTGTACTTAATCACTCCCTTTGTGTCAGTGCAGAAATAGGGAGCCCAACACTGGACTGAAATCACCTCAGCACCCAGAATTGTCTAACTATACTCCAAGGAATACTTGCAAAGACCTGCAGGACAGACCATGGCCAATCCCTGCACTGGAATCAGATGAGTGAATTTGACTGACTTCATTGGACTTACTGTATTTCTCTTTCTATCCATGAAATTTTGTTCTGACTTTCACACGTAGGCATTCGCTTGAAGCACAAACAATATGTTTGAGATACTGGCACATACTACAGATGTGATGTTGGCATAACATGGTGCCATATAATCAGCATTTTAACTGCTTGACAGCTCAGTGGTCTCCAATGTGACAAGCTGCTCACCTTTCCCTCTGAAGTAAGAAGCAATGCAAATCACAGGGCTTGGCAATGTGTAACTGAGCATCATAAATCCTGTGTGTGAAGAAAGCAGTGTGCTGCACACAGAAGCTGATAGTCTGTAAATCAGTGCTGAAGTCAGTTATAGAGACAGAGTCATGGAGATTTACAACACGGAAACAAACCCTTCAGCCCAACTCACACATGCCGACCAAATATCCTAAGTTAATCTAGTCCCATTTGCCAGTGTGCAACACAGTGTAACCCCTCTGCTAATTTAAACTAGCAACACAAAAGATTCACCCCATGATGTAATCTGTTAAAATTCAAGAGGCAAATTACTATCCCAAAAGTAAAAATTAACAACTTTATTCTTTAAGTCTAACAGAGAATATTAACGAACAACTATTTACAACTCATTTCTCTTATACCTATCTTTTACCTCCCCCTCTACAATTCTATTCTGATAAAAAGTCACAATTAAGATTTTTTTAAAACTTATTTCAAAACTAGGCAGCATTCGGTTCTTCTCTGTATTCCTGTCTTTTTTCTTCTTCTTAGGGATTCTGCTTCATGGGTCTTTGATAGATAAAGATATCTTTCAGACAGCAGATCTTTCTACCAGCAGTCTTGTTGGTCCTGACTACTCTTTGCTGCTCTGGCTAACCATTCAAAATGCATGATATTTATATACCAAATATCGGATCATTTCATTGGTTTGATCTCATCCAAAATACTAAGATTCAAATTCGATTGGACTTTTGTATCTGGGGCATCACTTAAACTAATTGGCTGAATTTAGAATTAGTTTTTGTATCCTGGCAACACAGACCAAATATGTGTTTCAACCCACATAGATATATATTTTTATATAATGCATATATATCATATATATAAAACATTGGATAACTACAAAACTCATCATAACTTTTATCCGCAATAACACACCTTCGATTACATTCTTACAACCCGCAACATATAAGATTTTTAAATTAAAAGTCTGTAACATAAGACTCCAATGAAATAGTCTCATATTCTTGTCTTTAAAGCATTCTAAGAATGTAAGAGGATTGTGATCCATATACATAATCATCTCTGACACATTGTTCGCCAAAAAATTATTAAAATGCTGCAAGGCCAGTACCAAACTCAATAGCTCTTTTTCGATCTTGGGGTATTTCCCCTAGTGGATGTTGAGTTTCTTCGAAAAGTAACCAACTGGCAGTTCATTCCCATCATCATCTTCCTGTAGCAGTACAGCTCCAATCCTATGTCACTATTATCGATGGCAACTTTAAATGGTTTTGAAAATGTTGATGCAGCTAAAACTGATGCAGTGGTTAGTAATGCTTTCAAATGGTCGAATACCTCCTGGCATTCTTCTGTCCATCGAAACTTTGTGTTCTTCTTCTACACTGCTGAAGTTTGGTAAAATCTTCTGATAGAATTGCTTAGTCCTAAGAATCGAAGCAGTTCTTTCTTCGAGGTTGGTCTTGGAAATTCCTCAGTGACATTTGTCTCTGCGTTCCACGGGGTCACCCTTCCATGACCGATGTTATGTCCCAAAAACATCATCTCTGCTTTTGCGAATTCAGTTTTATTTAAGTTTATTACCGGTTTTGCTTTTCTAAGTCGTTCTAAGAGCTCTATCAACTGTGCCATGTGATCTTTCCTGGACTTACTAAAGATCACTACATCATCCAAGTACACTGCACAGTTTGTTAACCCCATTACAACTCTGTTCCTGAATCTTTGAAATGTGGCAGGTGCATTCTTCATTCCAAAGAACAGCACTTTAAACTGATATAGCTCATTTGGGGTTACAAACGGAGAAATCTCTTTCACTGACTCTGATAAAGGTACCATGCAGTAAGTCCAACTTGGTGATGTAACTGGCATGTCCAACTTTCTCAATACAGTTCTCCAATCTCGAAATTGGATATCAATCCAATTTTCTAATGGCGTTGACCTTCTAATAATCCACACAGAATTGTTGAGTCTCATCCGGTTTGGGAACTAAGACAATCAGCGAACTCCACTCGCTCTGGCTCAGTTCGATGACATCCTAATTGAGCATAGCCTCCACTTCTTTCTGAACCTGTCTGGTTTTGAAAGGATTAAGACGAGAGGGGTATTGTCTTATTGGAGCAGTACTCCATACATCTACTTCATGTATAGTACTATTAGTCCTCCCTATCTGATTCTTACACATGTCCTTATGCTGCAGTAACAAACCTTTCAACTGTGTTCTATGCACGTAAGACAGATAGTTTACTAACCTATCCCACTCCTCAAGGTTTTCATTTTTTAATGTACTTTGAGGCACATCAAAATCCACATCATCTGAATTTGATTCCTCACTGTGGGGTAATAACTGTTTTTTCCAGTTCTTTCTCTCTAGTATAAACTATTCCAACATGTTCACATGACATACCCGATGCAGGTTTTTCCTATCTGGCATCTTTACTAGAGCGTTCACCTTACTCAACTTTCTCTCAATTTGATAGGGACTATTATCAAATTTAAAGGGATCTCCTATCACTAGTAACAGTACTAACATGTCATTCCCTTGGGAAAATGTCCAAGTCTCAAAGCTTTTATCGGCCACCTGCTTCATTCTACACCATGCCCTCTTTAGGTGCAGTTTAGCTAACTTACCTAATTGATTTAATCTCTCCCTCAGCTCTGATACATAATTTAAGTGTGAGATCTCCGACTTTGGTCCTGTCAATTTTTCTTTAATTAATTATAAAGGGCCTCTCACTTCATGCCCGAATATTAACTCGAAGGAAGTGAACTGAATAGATTCATTTGGGGCTCCTCTAATGGCAAACAATACGAATTGGATATCTTTATCCCAATCAGTTGGGTAATCCTGACAGTATGGTCTCAACATGGTCTTCAAGGTCTGATGCCACCTTTCTAAAGCTCCCTGGGACTCAGGATGATATGCACTGGAATTAAAGTGCTGTATACCTAAGCTATCCATAACCTCCTTAAAAAGCCTAGCAGTAAAATTTGACCCTTGGTCTGACTGAATCTCTCTGGGTAGCCCATACCGTGTGAAGAAAGCTACTAACTCCTCTACTAGCCTTTTTGCCTTGATATTCCGTAACGGAATTGTTTCTGGAAATCTGGTAGACACATCCATTATGGGTAACAAGAACTGCATCCCACTTTTAGTTCTCGGGAGGGGATCTACACAATCAATTATAACCCATGAGAAAGGTTCTTCAAATGCAGGAATTGGTAACAAAGGTGTTGGTTTTATTACCACCAGTGGCTTACCTACCATTTGGCATGTACGCCACATATGGCAAACGGTAACCACAACCTTGTGCATTCCAGGCCAATAAAATGTTTTATACCTTAGCCTGAGTCTTTTGCCTTAGTTGACCTCCTACAGGTGCTACCTGTACCAATTCCTGTCTATACATTATGAGCAACACATTCTGGTGCACTTCGGCCCATTTCTCCACTGCACTAACCTGCCTTGGTCTCCATTTCCAAGTAAGGATTCTCTTTCAGATAATAACCCTCAGGAATATTGTCTGCCTCCTTTTTGGAGTACGCATCCACATTTACATCTTTCATTGTCTTGCTGTTGCAAGTCCCTTAGCCTTTCAGGACTAAAGTCTTCTGTCAGACCATCTACCTATTCAGGTTTTTCTTGCACCATTATGTCAAACAGGGTGTCCGCTAACTGAAACTCAACTCCTTCATCTCTCTGTTTAGTTTTTGCTTCATGCTGTGACTGATGATAGTGGGATCTGGTTACTACACAGTCTGGGAAAACACCAGGATATTTCTGTTTTAACTCTTCAGTTACTTAGTCTTCCTCGGGTTTCTCCATAATAAGGGGTGTCACTCCCACCTTGGACCCTACTAAATCATTCCCAAGAACAATCTGAATTTCTGGAATTGACACTCTGTCAATCACTCCCACTATAACTTGCCCAGTCTTGAGCTGGCACTCCAACCTGATCTTACATAGGGGAACGCTAAATTTCTGTCCATCTATCCCACAAATGACCACACTCTTAGGTAACAGATCAGAAAGAAAGAGTGTAAATTTGCTCATGTCTTACTATCAGCAACTGGTTAGATCCTGTATTTTTCAAAATTATAACTTCTTGTCCTTCTCCCCCTGTTCTTTCTGCGTAAACTTTACCCACAGAGGCAAATTCTTTATTGAGATCAAGTACTAACTCCATACCCAGACCCTGCCTAGGCTGTGCCCTCTCCTGCAGCTCCTTGGTTCTTCTTGAGTATTCCTTTACTACCTTCATTAATGCCACTGGCTTAGCTCCTTTTACCACATCTTTTCCAACAGTGCCTTTCTTTAGCAACCAGCACCGTGACTTTATGTGTCCCACTTTACCACAGTGGAAACACTTGAGGCTTTTCACCCTCTTGGGCTTCTTTTTATCCTGTGGTAAATTGTTACCAGTGCTCTCTACTCTTGGTTTCATTCTGTAGGATCTCCATCTCCCAACTTCTATCCCTCACACGATGAAATTCTGGCCGGAAGCTTGTCTTCTGCACCAAAATGTATTCATCCACTAATTTTGCTGCTCTTCTCACTTCCTGAACTTTCTATTCCTCCATGTGAATTCTTACCATTTCTGGAATTGAGTATTCTTCTCCAGTAGAATAATCTCTCTTAGAGCCTCAAAGAACCAATCTATCTTTAAAGCATGCACCCATCTATCAAAATGATAATGATTAATTCTTTCAAACTCAAAATAAATCTAACTTGGTTCCTTCTTTATGTTTCTGAACTGCTGTCAATACGCTTTTAGTACAAATACATTCACACTTAAGATAGCCTTTTGACCTCTTTATAACTTATTGACTCCTCACCTGACAGCGTGGCAAATATCTCAGTAGCTCTGCCTACCAGTTTAGTCTGAACTAGCATTACCCATAAATCTCGGGACCACTTCATCTGCCTCACCAATTTTTCAAATCAATTAAAGAAGGCTTCAGCATTTTTCTAGTGAAAACGTGGTAGAGTTTTGACATTTTATATTATATATACATATATATCTATCACTACCTTCTCTTTTAATCTCCATCCTGTTAACTTGACTTTGCAACTTCAAGTTCAGATTCTCTTTCTTTTTGTTCAGCTAAGAGCCTTCTTTCTCTTTCTTTTTCCTCTTTCTCTCTTTGCTCAGCTAAGAACTTTTTCTCTCTCTCTCTCTCTCTTTTTTCCTCTCTCTCGCTTCCTCTTTCTCTCTCCCTTTGTTTATCTTCTAAATCCATTTTCCTCAACTGCACCTCGACTGCACTTGTCTGTTTCTCTGACACACCTAAGTGTTTGAGTAATTCCTTAAAATTTCAGCTTCACTTTTGTCCTTGGTTAAACACAAATACTTCTAAACTTTCTTGGCAAATTTTAGAATCATCTTCAAATCCCAGAATCTCTTTAGCAATTTTAGAGCTATTTCTCTCACTTTTAATTTAACCAACCACAAGTCACCAAAATCAAAGAAACTATCTCACCTAAATGTATTTAAAGATCTAAGACACTAACCTGCAAGTGTTTAAATCTACTGGGCTTTCTCAGACCCCAAATCTATTCAAATCTGTCTAAATCTGTTCAAATCATGAATCCGAGACCCAAACTGTTCAAATCCTGGTGAGGAGCCCCCAAACTTTATGACATGGGGTAAATCCCTTTGCTAATTTAAACCAGCACTACAGAAAAGATTCACCCTGTGCTGTAATCTGTTAAAATTCAAGAGGCAAAGAACTATCCCAAAAATCACTATTTAAAATAAAAATTAACAACTTTATTCTTTAAATCTAATAGAGAATATTAACTAACAACTACTTACAACTCCTTTCTCTTAAACCTATCTTTTACCTCCCCCTCTACAATACTAGTCTGATAAAAAGTCCCAATTAAGATTTTTTAAAAACTTATTTCAAAACTAGGCAGCATTCGGTTCTTCTGTATTCCTGTCTTCTTTTCTTCTTCTTGGGGAATTCTGCTTCACGGGTCTTTCATAGATAAAGATAGCTTTCAGACAGCAGATCTTTCTGCAAGCAGTCTTGTTGATGCTGGCTACTCTTTGCTGCTCTGGCTAACTGTTCAAAATGTGTGATATTTATATACCAAATATCGGATTATTTCATTAGTTTGATGTCATCCAAAATAATAACATTCAAATTCAACTGGACCTTTGTATCTGGGGCATCATTTAAACTGATTGGCTGAATTTAGAATTTGTTTTTGTGTCCTGGCAACGCAGAACCAGATATGTGTTTCAACCCAAATGTTACATTTTTAAATGTTCAGCACACTTTGTGCTAGCCAGAAATTTCTGTCCCTTCAAGGTACAGTACCCACAACTTCATAACACCAGCACTTAGCTCATATCCCTCTGAACCCTTCCTATTCATAAACCCATTCAGATGCCTTTTAAATGTTGTAATTCTACCAGCCTCCAGCACTTTCTCTGGCAGCTCATTCCATGCAAGCATTATCCTTTGTGTGAAGAAGTTGCCCCATACGTCCATTGTAAATCTTTTCCCTCTCACCCTAAACCTATACCTTCTAGTTCTGGACTCCCCACCCGAGGGAAAAGACCTTGACTATTCACCCTATCTATGCTTCTCATTATTTTATAAACATTTATAAGGTCACCCCTCAGCCTCCAATACTCCAGGGACAACAGCCCCAGCCTATGCAGCCTGTCCAAATGGCTCAAATCCTCCAACACTGGCAACATCCTTGTAAATCTTTTCTGAATCCTTTCAAGTTTCACAACATCTTTCCTATAGGAAGGACTCCAGAACTGTACATAATATGCCAATGTCCTGTACAGCTGCAACATGATCTCCCAACTCCTAAACTCAATGCTCTGACCAATAAAGGAAATTATACTAAACGCCTTCTTCACTATCGTATCTACCTGAGACTCCACTTTCAAAGAACTATGAACCTGCACTCCAATGGTTGATGAACATTAAGAAAACAAGTGATGAACCATAAGTTGCACCTTGTGTGGATATATGAGATCCATGCATTTCTCTGCTTGCAAAAGGAACCATGCAAATTGCATTTGTTCCTGAGCTCCAAAGTAATGTGTTGAAAGGTCTAAAGTGATGCCTGATTGGATCAAGAACAGGCATTTGTGGTAATGCTGGTAGTTTGTCGATGCCAACTTGGAAGAAGTGTCAAGGAGGATGGCACTCATGGCGCATGGAGGGATATTCTTGCAAAGAACCAATTGGATGGTGCGCAGGTCAAACATTCAATGAGTTGCAGCCACCAGTTACCCACCCTGATTTACATACTGGGAATTGTGCCATATAGTTGGCGTATAAATGAAGTGAGTTAGAGCTTTAATGAGGTGCAAACAGGTGGAAATAAGGTAGTCACCACTCACTGGGGAGATTCTGAAGTTGCCATGTAATGCTTGAAGGGAAAAATTTTTTAAAAATTGTCGAGATTTTGTTTTTTTCATTTTCCTTGTAATTTCCTACCTTTCTCACTATTCTTTGCTAAAGCAGGGGAGGGAAAATTCTTCCCCAAATATCAGAAAAAGTATAATGGGATGCAATGGTGCAACAGAAATTATGAAATGGAAATTACAATAGAGCGAATAAAAATTAATAGCAACCTACAGGTATTATCCCAGCCAGCATTTTTGCCTTGTGCACACATTTTAATACAAAACATTTCATATTCACATACAGAAGGCAGGCAAATGTACTTCTCATTTTTTCTGAACAATCACTCAGCAAACAAGGAATTCAATCAATCACAAAGATCAAATGCACACTTATACTTTGTTTTTCATCTTACTATTTGACCAATAATTCCACAAAAGTGTACTGTTAGTCAACTGAGTAAATATCTGTTGAGATCACATGCTTGAAAGTAATTATATACAGCTTTATTCACAAATCAGACCTGAAATTAGCTTCATCTGAATTCCCAATTTTCTACAAATTAAGGGCAGGAGTAGGCAGCTCAGTGTCTTGAATTTGTTCTGCCATTCACCCAGATTATGGCTCATCTGATGGTGGCCTCAACTCTTTTTTTTGCCTCCGCTTCTACATTAGTGTTCCCTTGTCAATCAAGAAACCATCTAACTCAATGTTAAAAATATTCAGTGACCCTATATGTCCCACACTCTTTGTGGAATACTCTTCCATCGGCCAACAATCCAATAACAGAATAAAATTCTCCTCATCTCCAACTTAATTGGAAGCTCCTTACTTTTAAACTGACCCAGTTCCAGTCAATTGCAAAAGGGAAAAATTCTCAGAATATATCTTGGCAGATACCCTTGGAATCTTATACATGCCAATAAAATCTCCTCTCATTCTTGTAAATTCCAAACTGACTCAGCTTGTCCAACCTTTCTTCATAAGATAACCTATTCATCCAAGAAAAGAATCAAATAAATGCTTTGTGTACTGTTTCTAATTCAATTCATCCTTAGTTAAATCAGGCATCCAAAATTGTACACAAGACTCCAAATGTGATCTTGCCAATGTTCTGTACAACTGTAGTAAAACAGCACTACTTTTATATTCTGTTCCCCAGTGATAAATGGTACTATTCCATTTGCCTTCTTAATCACTTGTCGTACTTGCATGTTAACTTTTAGTGACACGTACCAGGACACTGTCGTAAAGTGCAACAGACCCTATTATTCTATCAACTTATTTCATACCTGGGTATTTGGTTTGGAAGAAACCACGTTTAAATGAGCAAGGACACTTTGTTTTGAAATGGCTACAGAAATCACCTGATCTGCAAACTACCCAAACTCTATAGGGATTTGTAAAGTGGATTTCTAAAAAACATTGACAAGAAACTGATTTGCATTAAGATAGTTGAAATGGACAATAAGCAAAGCACCTCTTTCTGCAGGACCTGTAAGAGGGAGAATAGGTCTACCAAATCTCAGTATGCAAAGAGAAGGGCTGATGACCTCCCCTGTCTGTTTCAATGGCATCTTCATAGCTTTGATAATGCAAGATTGAAACTCCTTTCTTAATAAGGTTTGCCTCCATTGTGTCTATAGCCAGCTGTTCACATGACTGAAACCCAACCTAGGAAGAACTAACATTATATACTTCTCTGTAACATCAAGAAGATCTAAATGATGCAATAATATTTCTCAACACTTTTTATCAATCTTGGACCATATTTTCTGTTAACAAAATCACAGAGGCAGAGGATTTAAAAATAATAGAAGCTTTAAATGCTACAGTACTCACTGTGAAAATTACTGATTACAGTTAGAAGAGATTGTTACTAGAAGATCAATCAGTTTGTGTTAGCCACAAAGCCACCAGAACTTCAAGGTCACTTAAAGGAATCTCAGAACCTCAGAACCTTACTACAGGCTTTAACTTAA
The DNA here is from genome assembly GCF_004010195.1 of Chiloscyllium plagiosum. Lineage (NCBI taxonomy): Eukaryota > Metazoa > Chordata > Chondrichthyes > Orectolobiformes > Hemiscylliidae > Chiloscyllium > Chiloscyllium plagiosum. The sequence continues at coordinate 61,684,933 of NC_057721.1, read as the reverse complement.
TCCAAACTTAATTCCCTTCCCTCCAACCTGACAGCTTGTTCTGTTTCCTTACATGCCAGTCCGCATATGTCATGAGAGTCAGGATGTGTTTTATCTTTTAAAATTTTTATATTTTTAGATGGAAGAGTTTTATTTCATATTTAACTGTTTTACTTCCTACCTCAAGAGACCTGGCTGCCTTGTTTTGACATAGTTTTACACATTGTCAAGTGTATAATAAATTGAAAAATCACGTAATTTTAAAAATTCAAAATCTGTTCAATGACCTCAGGAGTGAGTACAGGGAAATTTATTCAGCCCTCCAGACGTTGTTGTAATAATACCCAGGACCCCCTGTAGTCCAGATGTACTGCAACTTTCCTCCATTTAAAGAATGTTCTGTTTTCTATTTGTCCTGTCAAAGTAGACTCATGGATTCATACAATCCCGATATGTGGAAGCAGGCCATTCAGCTTATTGATTCCACACGGACCCTCCAAAGAGCATCCCACCCAGACACACCACTCCCTACCCTATCTCTGTAACGCTGCATTTCCCACGGCCAATCCACCTAACCTGCACACCTTTAGACTGTGAGAGGAAACTGGAGCATTCAGGGGAAATCCAAGCAGGCACAGGGAGAATGTGCAACCTCTGCACAGATGGTCAAATCCGGGTTCCACTGAGCCACTGTGCCGCCCATCATTCACATTTCCCCACATTTTCAATCCATCAATTTTTGAAGGTTCCTTAAGAACCCCTGCACAATTTACAAAGCTTTATGTCATCACCTAATCTAGTAACCATACATTTGGTCCCTTTATCCAAGCTATTGATATGGATTGTAAATAGTGGAGGCCCAAGCTCTGATCCCTGTGGCACTGTACTCATTACAGCCTGCCAACTCAAAACAACGTACTCATCCCAACTCCCTGCTTTCTGTTAGCCTCTATCCACACTAATAATGCTAACCCCAAGGGTCGGGCAAACAAATGTTTTGGGGAAGGTAAAGGGCATGGGTGGTATCCCGAACATAGATGGAGAGTTCCTAGACTAAGGGGGACAGGCCAGTGTCAAGGTATGCAGAGATGAGTTCAGCGAGACAGGAGCAGACTGAGACAATGGGTCGACCAGGGAAGTCAGATTTGTGAATCTTCAGTATGACGTAGAATCGGGCGGTGCAGGGTTCACGGACAATGAGGTTGGAGGCTGTGGATGGTAGATCCCAGAGGTGATGAAGTTGTGGATGGTCTGGGGATAGGAGGTGAGGTTTTGATCTAAGTTCAGTTATATGAAGTTCAAGGAAGAGGCTATCCCATTTTCAATACCGAAGCCATAAAACTTAGCTTTATTGATAGAACAGAGAAGGGAACTCTGTGGAAGAATACAGTAAAGAGGTGTTGTTAGCATTAATCAGGTTGTATTTTACTGTGTGTTTCAAAGTCTTTAACTGGTATTAAAAGTAAATAGTTTGTCTATTCTATTTTATCTTCATTTCTTAACTTTTATTGGCCAGGATTAGATAAAGTTGTTTTGCCAAAACACTAACCTTCAATTAAATTTACACTTTTAACTCCGTTATCAGCTTATGATGAACTCTTTAATAGGGTGTTAATATATTTGTGTAGAATTCCTACATAAGACTAGGAATGGGACTCAGTATCTTTTATCAATGTTTCCACAAGATTGCTTGTAGAGCCTTCAGGAAAAATTAGAGAAATTGATAAGCCAAAGCTGAGAATCTATGCTTCCAATTCATATTTTGAGTTTCAGAGAAAAATTGATCAGAGCCTATGCTTTGGCTAAAAACCATTTGAAATGTGTGCTCAACAATGATAACTAGAGCAGATAAAAAGGACAATGTTTGTTAATTTGCTGTTGAAAATGAACCATTGGTGTCACCACCAGGCCTTAAATGAACATTAAAAGCAAGATTCACTGGACGTTATCAAATCATAAAGAAACTCAATGATGTGAATTATTTAGTGTGCACTTCACACAGGAGAAGATCAGAGATTGATTTTTGTTCATTATTTAGACAATGTTTAGAAAGTGAAACTTACAACTCCATGGAATAGTTCCATAAATAGCATAAATGCATCTAAGGAGAGTCTCATTCAGTCTTGGTGCCTTATGCTACCTGCCAATATTGTTTCAAAATCCCTTTTTGTTTCTCATATTTAATTTCAGCTTACTTCTGAACTTCCTGTATCCATCTTGGTTCTCAAATGTATTTACTTTCTGACATCTGGCTCATTCATACATTTTCTTCTTTAGTAGAATTTCTATCTCCTTTGTAATGGAGGTTGCTCTGGATGTGTTTGCTTGAACTTTTCTTTTGAGGGAATAAACTTTGACTGAGCCCAAACCATCTCCTCTTTGAAGGTAGTCTTTCACATTGCAATAGATTTTCCTGCCGATATTGGATTCCAGTCCATCCAGCCCGGACCTGTTCCTGCCCCATTGAAATCTGCTCTCCACCAGTTATTGTTCACTGTCATCCTAAAGCTTGATACAATGATCACTGTTTCCTAAGTGTTCGCCCACTGTCACTTAATCTACTTGACCCATTCATTCCCAAGAATCAGATCTGGCAATGCCTCTTTCTTTTTTGTTGGACTGAACATCCACTGCTGCTCTTACACTGCCAATGTACAGGAAATTAAAGTTCCCCAATGTAACTTCCTTAAGATATTTACTCCTGTAAAATTTCTTTGCACATTTGGTTCTTATATCCACCCTACTCTCCAGTGGTCTTTCGATTAGTAATGTAATTGAACTCTTTTTATTCCTTATCTCCAGCCAAATCAATTCTGTCCTTGATCCTCTAATATATTCTTTTTCTCCAATACTTCAATGCTGTCCTTAACTAAAAACGCCATCCCTTCTCCTTTCCTTCCCATTCCTGTCTTTTCTGATCATCTTGCAACCAGGAATATTTAACATCTCAAATCTACCCTTCCTTAATCCAGTACTCCACTGTTGCTATGACATCATAATCACACAAGGTAATCTATATTGTAATTCCCCAATCTTATTAACTATACTCATATTAGCTATTCATATCCATGAAGTGTAACCCTCATTTACACTTCATTACTTTCGCTTTTGCTCCAACTTGATCTATTAAGTGACTATTGTTTATTTTAGTGCTGTCTGCCTCTCCCAGCATTTCATGAATCCTGGGATTACTTTCTAATATTCTCTCCTGGTCACAGAAAATTCTTCTCTGTTCCCCTAACAATATAATTCCTATCAGTACTGTACTTCATTCTTCTTTCTCCCCTCTTATATGCCTGAGCACCCCTGGCGCTATAGGGTCAATTCTTTCTGCACTCATTCAAGGATCCATCACTCCCACTGATATCAAGACCAGCAAACCAGTTAGTGAGCAGGATTTCTAGGGACCTCCGCACTACCTACTTGTTTCCCTTGGACTACTTAGCAGTTCTCATTCCCATCTGCTTTCTTGCCCTAAGAAATGTGACCAGCTCTCTGAACTTGCTATCCATATAGACCTTTGCCTCATGGATGATCTTCAGTGAGCTTGTGCTCTGAAATCCAGGGCTCCGGTTTGCGCAGATGGAGGCACTTCCTACACATGGGCTACATCTGGGTCATAAGAAGAGTCCATGATTCCCCACATGCCACAAAATTGGCATTCTGCTTGGCTGAGCTGTCCTGCATTCCTTAACCATAATTTTTTAAGTTACTTTCCTTCAACATTAAGTACTTTTACTTACTTTATCCTACTTTAAACTTATTCTGGTACCGTTATAAATGGAAAAATCAGTAGAAAGTAGAAATTCTTTGACCTTACTCTAAAACAGACACCCTCTCCTGTGCCTATAAATTTAAACTTTCCCTGTGCTACTTTAGAAATGTAAGTGTTTCAAACTTACGAGAGTTGAAATACAGTCCCCGACAGCAGCAAGATTTCTTCTCAAACTCAACTAAACAGCCCCAAAACAGCTCCTCTACAGACCTGACTCCTACAACTTGCAAAAAGGTAAACGTTGACCAATCAACATGACTTCTGGTCCTTTTTCCCTCGTGTATATCTAGCTTTTCCTTAAACACATCTGTGCTACACCTCAATTACTCATTATGATCGTGCATTCCACATTTATACTATTATTTCAGTAAACAAAAGTTTTTCCTGAATTTCTTATTGGTTTTTGAAGTGACTATCTTACACATATGGTCCATGGTTTTGGATTCCTGCAGAAGCAGAAACATCATTTTTGCATTTGCCTTATCAAATTCCTTTTGAATTTTAAAGACTTTTATTAGCTTCATTACCTTCAACTTCACCTTTTCCACAGTAAGGAGCAGCAGTTCATTTAGTCTTTACCTGAAGCTTGCATTGTACATGCATTGCAAGTGGTTGATATTTATTTTCTAAGAGAAGACAGTGGTGTTCTGGAAGCATTACCGGGTTAATGATCTAGAAACTCCAGGCTAATGGGGACATGGACTTGAATTTACTGCTGCAGCTGGGGAGCTTAAATTCAGTTTTAAGTCTGGAATTATCTGTGAAACTACCATTGATTGTTGGAAAAACAAACTCATCAGGTTCATTAATGTCCTCGACAGAAAGGAATCTGCTATTGTGGCCTTCTTGTGATTCCAGACCAATAGTATTGTGGTTGTTTCTTAACTAACTAAGCCATTCAGTTGTATGGACTTTAGTAATCAAAAAAGTGGTTCAAATCATCTTCTCAAGAACAAATAGGAATGGGCAACAAATGTTAGCTTTGCAAATGATCCCTTGAAACAATTTAATAAATGAGAGGGTAAGGGGAGATGTTAGAAACTCAGGTGATTTACCTTGTTAGATAGACCATGCCTCAGGACATAACTTTTTGACAAGAAAAATCCATAACGATAGCTTAGTTTGCAGTAAGTTCTCCAGTGTGACTGGAAGGGAAAATATCTCTGAATACTTGTCAAAAGCAGAAACTTTCAGAGCAACACTATCAGCTTTAACTGGATCACAGGAAGATTATGTTATTTTTCCACAGTTGTTATAGTACAGAAGACGACTATTTGGCTCATCATATCTGTGGTGGCTTGACAAAGGTGCAATTCACTTCCTGCATTCTTCCTCTAGCCCTGCACATTCTTCACTCTCAGAATAATAATCCAACTCAGTCTCAATTGCCTCAATTGAACCTGCCTCACCATTGTCTACCTTGGAATCCAGCATCTGCAGTTTATTTTTTGTCTCTCACCATTGTCTTCAGCAATGCATTCTGTTTTAAAGGTTTTTCTTCAAGTCACCATTTCTTTTTTCACCAATATCTTAGATTTGTGCAGTCACTTATCAATCCAATAGGAACAGCTTTCCTCCCTATGCTCTGTCCAAATTCCTTGTAATTTTATATACCACTGTGAATTCACAAGTCAATTTATATTCATGATAAAGGGTGTTATATAAGGGTGTCATAAATACAGGAAATGCTCATATGCAGAATCTTTAAAATCAGACCCTGAATGGAATCACGTTCATAAGTATGAACAATTGTAGATCGGACATTCATAAATCATCTGGAAAGTGGTGGAAACAGGATCATTGAATAATTTTAACCCAGAGGTAGATACACTCTTGGTAATATACATTCTTGGTAATGAGGGAGTCAAAGATTATCAGGGGTAGACAGGATTGTGGGGGTGAGAATGCAATCAGATTAGTCATGACCTTGTTGAATGACCGAGCAGGTTAGAGGGGCCAAATGGCCTACTCCTGTTTCTAATTTGGTGTTCATGTGATTTCCATGGAAAAGTCTGTAGAAAGGACCTCCACTGTTAGAGATGAAAAATGTCTGACTTTTAAACCTGCCCTCTACGAACCAACCTCCAAGGGTCAGGGAACAGAATTATTTTGAACTCCTAAAGGAAGGTCATCTAAACATCCCCAGGTAAGTACTAATTTAAAATACCTCTGTCAAAATGCAATTATTTATTACTGACAGGTCCAGTCATCTATGCTCAGTAAATATGTCCAGAAGTATCTGATTACATAATAACTTGCAACTACAGGGCGTGGGACTCATAAATGAGGGCTGATAAATATCCCAGAGAACTGACAGAACCAGTGGAAGAAAAATTCCGGCATCCATGAGAGGCCACCTTGGGGGGGAAGCAGAGATTTAAACCAGAGTCATATTCATCATAATTAGGATTTTTTTTAAAAGTTTGAAAGACAATTCATCCATGGCAAATTAAGAATTAAAATGGAAATTCAATTAATCATTGAATTTGATTAATTCAATGAAGGCTCCTATTTTTTATTGCAGTATATTTTCTTTTCTTTATTCCTTCTTTAATGACTGGGGTCCAATTCCTCAGTACCCAGTCCTCTTACATTTTGTTGGAGCAATGTTTCTTCACTAGTAAGCTACACGTTGATCCAGCCTTGATACAATGTCCAAATATGCCAGCATTCCAGAGGAGCTATTGGGTATGATTCCCAAGCTGATGTTTCCTCTCTAATCCAATTGTTATCATTACCTAGCTCTGATCGACCACAAATTAAACCAGAGACTCTCTTAGCGAGACTCCCTGCCTCTCCAAACTGAACAAGACTACTATTTTCAAAGTGATTCTCTACCCAAACTACAGCTGTGGCATTTCACCCACCGATAGTGATATTTGTGATAAGCTTACGTTCAGAAGTATGCAAGATTCTTTAGAGAACAGCCCCTGTCACAAATTCTCTGAAAGCATTTCTGTATAGAGAAGTTTATTGGTTTCCACATTTTTTTAATTCCCCAATTCCCTGCCAATAATTACATTCTTGATATTGGTCATCTACTTTGTGAAGAATCCCAGGCCTAAGGTTGCAATCTACCCTTCTATAAGACAATAAGTTAATGCTAACACAGCTCACCAATGTGCTGTCATAAATTTTGCTTTTAATCCCAGTTATGTCAGGTCTTTAAACAAGCACAAACTCACTAGGTTAGGCAGTGATTCCCAAATCCAGACTTTTGTTCTTAACTTCTCTGAGATCTTTGAACAATGATGAATGGTCCAACTCCATGAAAACTGGGGCAGTCGAGGAGATGCTGTCCCTCCCCAATGGAACTGACCAGAGAAGGGGTGCAACAGAGGACTGCTACTGGCACCCTGTGTCCTGCCCAGTATTTGTAACCCCTCCCACTGTAGTGATTGTAATGAAATCAGCCAGATGGACCTCATAGAATAGGAGTTCCCTGAGTGGAGCTGTTAAAATGTCCAATCAGAGAGCCCTGGCTGTCAGATGTAAACAGGATATCAGAGGTTCTGTTTTCTCGGAGAACTGGCTCTGAGAAGCTGGACCAGTGTCAAATACGATGCACATGTAAATACAGGGTGACTTGGTGATGGGATACTGGCCTCTGTGGGGTTATTTCACCCACCTATGCTCTAAAACAATAGGACCCTGTGAAAATCTAGTGTCTTTCCTCAAATTATTTGAGTAATTCTAGTTTTTTCTATTTCCAAATTCCAATTTCCAGTGCCTCCTATATTTTGCTTCTTGCCTACATAAATTACTTTCTCTTTCCTGGGTAAGTTTTATAAGGAGTTTATAGGGATTCTGTCAGGGCTGAAGTTGGAGATGTACAATCACTCCTATATGCATGAACGCCTACCATCATCTTGGAGAGAAGCTAATATTTCCTTAATTCTTAAGAAGGGGAAGGTTCCTGAAGATTGTGCCTCATACAGACCCATCTCTCTGTTAAATTCAGATTTCAAAATTCTGTCCAAGATTCTGGTGCTGAGATTGGAAAGGGTGTTGCCCCATATTATTAAAGAGGACCAGACAGGCTTTATAAGGGGCGTAGGTCCTCTAACAATATTAGAAGGTTGCTGAATATGGTCCACGTTTGTCAGCAACAATCGATTCAGGGGTTGGTGGTTTCCTTAGATGCAGAGAAAGCATTTGACCAGGTGGAATGGCTGTATCTTTTTTATGTCTTAGAACAGTTTGGGTTGGGTGGGGTCTTTGCGAGGTGGGTGGAGGTTTTATATCACCACCCTCTGGCTGCGGTCATCACCAATGGGATGAATTCTGGGAATTTTAGCATTGGTAGGGGTTGTCGGTAAGGCTGCCTCCTCTCACCGTTGTTGTTTAGTTGGTGATAGAGCCGTTGGCAGAGGCCATTCGTCAGAACATCCACATAACCGCTCTGGAAGTGGGATCAAGGGCATACAAGATTACATTGTAATGCAATGATGTCCTTCTGTTTTTAATCGAACCTGATGACCTCCGTACCCCATTTGATACAATGTATCAATTCATTTGAGGCCATTTCAGGATATAAGATTAACTTCGCAAAATTGGAGGCTATGCCTTTGGGGAACCTTAAGAATGCCCGAAGTTCCCTTTTAAGTGGTCACGGGCAGGGGTTCCGGTACCTAGGCATTTTTATTATCCCCAAGTTTGATCTGTTATTTCAGACTAACTTTGCTCAATTGCTCAACAATATTAGGTGAGATCTCCAGAGATGGGAGGCTCTTCCACTTTCATGGCTCGGCCGAATATCTCTTATTAAGATGAATGTTCTTCCTCGTTTGCTTTATCCCATGCGTATGCTCCCTATAATGTTTCCCAGGCCAACGCTGCCGAAGCTTATGGGATGGTTTGGTTCCTTTGTCTGGCATCATGGGCGGCCCCTCAAACTTACTAAATTGCAGTTCCCTCAAGAAGGGGGAGGAGTTAATTTCCCAGCCAGCAGAAGGTATCAATTGAGTTCCCTGCTGTCCTTTGTCTGTGATTGGGTAGGTAACGATCCAAACTCAATATGGCGAGACATTGAGACTTCCCAGGCAAAGTGCCCTCTTAGTAACCTCTTGTTCATGGATAAGATGAGGACAGTTATGGACCACTGCCAGAACCCCATTGTCATTAGTACAGTCAAGGTATGGAAGGCGATGCGTCAGAGTGAGGGTTATTTATCCAAGACTTCGCCACTTACGTCTATAGTTGGCATGCCAGGGTTCCGACCAGGGATGATGGACTCAGGGTTCAAACTATGGGCAGCAAGAGGAGTTTCTAGTTTGGGAGACTTGTTTGAGGGGAGGTTATGATGTCTTTTGAGCAACTGAGCCACAAATACAGGTTGCCCAGCAGAGATCTTTTCCATTTTTGTCAGGGTAGGGATTTCATCCAGAAGAAGACTGCACTTCTCACTAAACCCTATAGGCCCGAAACAGAGAGGTTGTTGCTATGTTCCACAAGCACCCTTTCAGTTAGTGCCCTCCATCACCTGCTGGGTAGCAGGGCCTGGCAGGATATTAACCGGTTATGTGAGGTCTGGGAGCAAGACCTAGGAGTGGAGATCTCTTCTGAAACATGGGAGAACATATGTGAGAATACTCGAAAGATCTCAATCTGTAATAGGACATGTGCTATGCAGTTAAAAGTTCTGCACAGGGCTCATCTGGCACCAGACCGTCCGGCGATGTTTAAAAAAGGGGCATCTTCAGTGTGCCCCAAGTGTAAAATAAGTGTAGGTACTCTTACCCATTGCTTCTGGACATGCCACAGGCTCCATGTTTATTGGAGCACCGTGGCAAGAGAGATAGGGAGGGTATTGAGGACTGAAGTCAAAGTAGAACTGATAACTGTCCTCTTAGGCCTACCGAATTTACCATCTTTAGACGGGCATGGGAATAAACTATTTAATATTCTTGCATACTGTGCACGGAAGAATATTCTGATGAATTGGGTGTCTGAGAACCCGACAGGCTTGCTGGGATGGCAGAAATTAGTTATGGAGCACATTCCTTTGGACTTTTTTACAAACATAGTGCACCACACAACAGACCATTTTTTTAAGGCATGGCAGCCCTACTTGAGTTATTTGGATATAGATTTGTCAGTTATCTTAACTAGGGCATTTGTTTAACCAGGATGGTTAGATTTGTCAAGCCCTGGGCCCTGGAGGGGGTCTCCTGAGTTAATATCAGTATGTATACAATGCTCCCGTATCTTTGTTTGGGAGCTTTGCGCCAAGCATAGCTGTTCTGTATTTTGTGGGGTTTTTTTAGCTTTTCTTTCTTTTTTTTGGTGTTGCTTTGCACCGTTAGGGTTTGTTTTGTATTATAGGGTGGATTAGTAGTTAGATAGTAGTTGTACTGTAACTTGTGTGTTTTTTTCTTTTTATTATACTGATATTTGTTATTGATTGTATTTTTCAATATTTTATATGTTTGTAAAGTTTTAAAAATTTGCTAATAAATATGTTTACAATAAAAAGATTTTCTTTGAGAATAGCAGGTGCAAGTTTAGACATGACATTACAATGGATTTTAATCTACAAATAAACATTGCAATCCTATTATACAAGATTAAGCAGCTACTGGACAGGGGAGGTTCTTATTGGTGACATCTAATACCTCTGAATTTACAAATTAAGAATGTAAAGTACTATTATAATTATGAAATACAAACCTATTCTTTAAAAAGATGAGTAATTTATGAGTAGTTTTTATACTCTTTAGGGCAAGACATGTTTGGATAAGGAAATGGGTATTTTCCCATTTCAGGGATGCAGTGTCAGCATCTTGCAGTTTTAGGTCAGGTCCTACACAGCAGGTAGCTAAAGAGTAAATATATCTTTACTCTGTCCTCACAAAGCATCTAGTTTGATTGCAGACACACGTTCTATATTGCACCAGTAGGATACTTCCCCTAGCCTACACGCTTTTTAAGTGTCATCACCAATTTTGCGCCCAGGGTCCCTTGAAATGAGGCATGAGATTTTGATTTAAAAGCACAAAATGCCAGACATTCTTCTAATGAAAGGTCACCAACCTAACTCTGTTTCTCTCTCCATGGATACTTTCTGACCTGCTGATTGTTTCCAGCATTTCTCTCTCTTTTTGTTCAGATTTCCATCATCTGTGTTGATTTTACATCAGGTTTTGATTGTTTGAAAGAATTTCACAAAGGCTACAGGTAGTAGCGAGAGAGGACATTCATCCTGTCAGTCGGAATTGAGCTTACACTCAAGTCCCAAAGTTGAAAGGGAATATGTATTAAGCTCATAAACCATCAAAGGTCCTGGTATCCTAATTTGTAAAAGGTTTAGAAGACATTGATCTCAGCATATAATATCAATAACTTGCATTTATATAACACCTATAAAGTAGTGAAATGTCAAAATGTGCTTCGTGGAAGAATTACTGGACACGTTACTAGATTACAGGGTAATCACTGGACTTTCTGGCTGAGAAGTAGAGACAATACTACCGTACGCAACCAGAGGATCTAAGTCTAAGTAAGTCATTATTGACATTGGAGATTGATGTATTATTCAAAGTTTACCTAATTTTCGCCTATTCCTCCCCAACCATGCCACCTCCAGAGGGGACAATTTGGAGGAAGTCACGGAGATGCAAGAAACCAGTGAAATAGGGGAAACAGAGTAATTAAAGAGAGATTAGGAAAAGTACAAGGAAGGGGAATTTCAACGAAATTCGGTTCTGGTCAATTCACAAGGAATTGCCTGGGAGAGTGGTGGAGTGATGGAGGCTCCAATGGAGGATTCAAAAGAGAGCTGGATATGTATTTGAAAGTGATTAATTTAGAGGGTTATGGAAGTGGGCCTGGAGAAGAACTGGAATTAGCTGGGTAGCTCTTTTGGGAGGTGGTATAGACACAATGGGATGAATGGCCTCCTTCTGTACTGTTAAATTCTATGATTCTATTAATATATTGGAAAGGTAATCGAAGTGGGGAATAGCAATTGCATGATGTGAAACTTCAGCCTGAATTTTAGTTCCAGGACACAATGCCAACACCAACCTGAGCTTTGACTGGGAATCCAAATGTGTCTATGGCAGGTCCCTCTGGGAGTTTTTCAAGGAGACAGTGACTGGAGCCTGGTCCAGTTCAGGACAATGGCAGAGTCTGTAGCTTTGAGATCCAAAGAAAGTACCGAATGATCTATGCACTTGACAGCCCCTTTTGTGACAGATACAAAATATACATTAGCCAAAGCCATCATTCCAGAAGGGGACCTTGTGTCCTTGAGTATGATCCTTGCAAGTCAATGCAATCACATTGAACTGCTTTGCCAGATGCACCACTACTCACCCAAAACCCCTAGTCAACCTCTAACCCAGTGTTGCACCTCCAAGCTACCACTAAGACATGCGACCGCTAACAAATTCTTTACTAATCGTAACCTTCTGCAATCATTAATACCCTGATATCCTTGATTAGTAAGAAAATCAAGCATTATGGGGAGAAGGCAGGAGAATGAGGTTATAGAGTCATACAATGTGGAAACAGACCTTTCTGTCCAACTCATCAATGCTGACCAGACATCCCAATCTGAACTAGTCCTATTTGCCAGCCTGTGGCCCATATCCCTCTAAACCCCACCTATTCACACACCCATCTAGATGCCTTTTAAATGTTATAATTACATCTGACTCCAACAATTGGGTAACTCCCCGGGATCTTAAGTGATCTAACCTTACTAACCAGTCTACCATGCGGAATCTTGTCAAACGCTTTGCTGAAGTCCATACACACAATGTCTACTACTTTGCTTTCATTAATCTTTATCATTTCTTCAAAAATCTCAATCAAGTTAGTGAGACATGATTTCACACAAAGCCATGTTGATGATCTCTAATCATTCCTTGCCTTTCCAAATGCGTGTAAATGTTAGAATTCCCACCAACAACTTATGCACCACTGACATCAGACTCACTAGTTTATATTCCCTGGCTTTTTCTTACAGCCTTCCTTAAGGAATGCCAGTACATGAGCCAACCTCCAGTCTTTCGGCACCTTACCCGTGGCTGGCGATGGGTTGAGAAATGTATCAGCCATGATCAAATAGCAGAGCAGACTCAATGGGCAGAATCGACTAATTCTACTCCAAATCCTATGATCTTATACCTGCTAATTATAAGCTACCTTTACAGATTAGATTACATTACAGTTTGGAAACAGGCCCTTCGGCCCAACAAGTCCACACCGACCCACCGAAGCGCAACCCACCCATACCCCTACATTTACATTTTACCCCTTACCTAACACTACGGGCAATTTAGTATGGCCAATTCACCTGACCTGCACATCTTTAGACTGTGGGAGGAAACCGGAGCACCCGGAGGAAACCCACGCAGACACGGGGAGAACATGCAAACTCCACACAGTCAGTCGCCTGAGGCGGGAATTGAACCCGGGTCTTTGGCGCTGTGAGGCAGCAGTGCTAACCACTGTGCCACCGTGCCTTCTTGCCTATGCTCCTCCTAACCCTATACTAACCCCTAACCCTGTACTCAACCCTTTGTAACTCTAACCCCTCCCCCGCTAACACCAATCCCTTGCTACCCCTGTGACTTCCCGTGCCATCTGAGACAGCTGCCACCATTCCCCCTCCCTGAGAGGAGGTGGGAAACAGCTGGCAGTGATCCTTTGAGAAATTGTTGACACACACTAAATAGTGTCTGGATGCTGCCTGAACTGCTGTGCTTTTCCAGCACCACTAATCCAGACACTAAATATATCTGTCTAGCATCAATATCAGATGTAGTGCACCAGTCCTTGTCCTCAGGCATATCTCATTCACAAAATACTTGTTTTCATTTTGAACCGATATAACGATAAGATGTTATAGTTAAATGTTGGACCCGAACTGTCCACTTAATAGTGCTCAGATACATGATCAGATGCATGACCATTTTGACTGTACTCGTATTACAAGAATTTAGGGCAGCTCAGTGATTAACACTGCTGCCTCACAGCGCCAGGGACCCTGGGCTCGATTCTCGCCTCGGGCGACTGTCTGCGTGGAGTTTGCATATTCTCCCTGTGTCTGCGTGGGTTTCCTCCCACAATCCAAAGATGTGCAGGTCAGATGAATTGGCTATGCTAAATTGCCCATAGCGTTACATGCATTAGTCAGGGGCAAATAGAGGGTCTGGCTGGGTTACTCTGAGGGTTGGTGTGGACTTGTTCGGCTGGAGGGCCTGTTTCCATACTGTAGGGAATCTAATCTAACTCAGAAAGACTGAGATAGAATAGCTAACACATTTACAGAGACAGAGCTGAACACATTCTGGATGAAGGGCTTATGCCCGAGAGTCTATTCTTCTGCTTCTCGGATGCTGTCTGACTAGCTGTGCTTTTCCAGCACCACACTCTCAACTCTGAACACAGAAGCAGACAATATTTAGTGGGCTGGTGTACCTTGCTGCGGGTGGGGGGGAATGAGCAGAAATCTCCAAATCCAAGTTGAAGACTGGGGGGGGGGGGGGGGGAGGAGTCCAAAAGCAAAACTATTACATTTTGAAGGAGATTCGCTGTACTGGTTATGAATATATCAGGAGTGAACATGATTTTTGAAGACCAATTTGTTGCAAGAAGGTGCTTCCGATTAAATGTGTAGATTTGTCTGTAAAGTTGAAAATGTAGAAAACAAATTTGCCTTAGAAACGCCGGCTTCAGCAAAGAGCCTCAGATATGAACAGCTCCCGGCCAAATTGTCAGCGTTCCTTCAGAGATGCAGCCGTGAGCCAAACGGAAGCACACGCCCTCCTCCCCCTCGACCCCTCGGGGCGGGTGAGTATTTGTCCTGTAGAAGGAGCTCAGAGATAAAGGCCTGTAGGCTGGAGGAGGAGATGTCACTTGTCGCCGGGACTCTGTGGCTGGCTGAAGTCACTCCAGAATGGACAATGCCCTTTACTGTGTCCGGGCCAAAGTGAGATTGGCCTGTCAGTGCTGCAGGGGACGCCAAGCAGAAACACGGAATCCAGAGCAAGCTCACAAGTAAGCGGGCGAGTTGTAACTTCTACTGAAACATTCCCATTTAAACAAGAGTTTAAACCTGTTAGATTAAAGCGAAGCGTTTGAATTCCGGCGTCACAATGTAACGTTTACTAGTTTAAATAAACTGGTCAGTTCCGAAAGATGAAAACAAATTAAAGATTATTTTAGGAGCTTTTAACTTCGAGTACCATGTGGTCGAGTATTGCAATTTTAAGTCGCCTCGGAATCTGTTTTTACAGAATTGTCCCTGTTCAATGTTGCCACATAAAAGTTGCTTGAAATTGTGTTTTCCTTTCCCGGGATGCATTTTTTTTTCTTTAATCAACACCGCCCCGTTAATATTGTCGGTTGTATCGCTTTGCTTATGTGTGTACAGTTCCTCGGCGTGGTGGAGACCCTGGATGATGACAGCTCGAGACGCGGAAAAGCAGAGGCCGAGTTCGGTAAGAAAGAGGTTCTCTTTCCGCACCTGTAATCGCTGTGAAATTGTACCTTAAACCGAGCTGGGATTTCGGATGAAATCAGATTTCACAGGAGGTTCCCACAGCTCATACTGAGATAAAGTCTAGAACAAAATAAAAAAAAATGTTGTTGCAAAACACACCACCTCTGTCATTATCAGAGAAAAGAGCGTTTCGTCATAAACTGCAAAATATATTTTTACACTTTCAAATACCCATTAATCCGTTGTGCATATCCAACATGCTTAAACACGTTTTATATCTTATTGCGTTATATACACCCACAACTTTCCGTTTGCCTATGCGCTACTTATATAGACCATTTTCTGCCTGCATTTCCATTTTATGTATAAGCAACACTTTCTGTTTACACTGCGGCCTTTCAGCGTTTTCGGTTAGTATTTCCACAATCTAACTCCAGTATTCTCTGTATCTCCAGTCTGCATATCAATAATCGTTTGTATTTCTAAACGTATCTAAACTTTTCTATGTTTCAAAGTGATTGAATGTTTTGGGAAGGTTATGCAGTTGTAGGTAGATGGTCAAATAACCCCAGATAAAATGTCTCAGGAAAGGATGCGAAGTAATGTTGAAATTTAGCCGCAGATCTGAGAATAGATAAATAATTAGCTGCATCCGCATATGCAGAGGATAATGGCATTGGGGGTTACAATCAATGAGAGAACGGGGAATAGCATGGGTTCTTTCGAACTTTGCCATTAGTCACCATTATTCAGAAAGATACTAGGGGAATGATTCACAAGTTTGGAATAATATACTGGGGGGGGATTAGGATCGAGACACAGTGAGGGAATTGACCGGCTGGTAGTATATGTCTTTTCAAACAGACAGGCATGGCATTATGTAAGTGAGCAAAGGATATCCCAAGCAGGTTTAGACCATGCAGGATAACATACTGAAGCTGGCTGAGCAATAGAAGAAACTGAGGTTATGGCTCATGAATTATCGCAGACCCATGTCGGGAAACTGTTGCCAAAGATGGAAATAGAGCGCTAGGATGTACTGCCAGGACCATTAGGTTCAAAGTCGGAGTAGCAACCTCCCCTCTCGAGTCCTCTAACGAACGGTATCCAGTTCTGGCCCTTGTGGATGATACCAGAAAATGTTCAGAGGCAATTTGTAGTAAACGTTTAAAAGGACTTTAGTCTTGAGACATACGAAATAGGTGCAGGAATAGACCGTACGACCATTAGAGCCTGCTCCGCTATTCAATAGGATTATCTCTGATCTTCAGTTTCAATTCAATTTACCCACTTGTGACAATATCCCCACTCCCCCCCCCCCCCCCCCCCCAAACACCAACATTATGACTCTTTATAACTTGAAAGGCCAGCGCTTAATCAATTTCAGCCTTAAATAATCACCTCAGCTCCTGAGACTGTGTCTTCTAAATTCTCCAGCCAGGGGCCTGAGGTTTTTTACTTTTGAACAAATATAAACTTGGGAGGGACGGATCAAATTGAAATCTCAATTTGGTCCAGGGATTCGATTCTGTTGTGTGAGGAGTCCTTTTTTAAGCTATGCAGATAGTGGAGGAGTGTCCCGTGTATTTGGTATTAAAGCATAGAGTTAGATTAGATACGTGCAAAGGATTATTTAAAAGTCACTGATCGCTGCAATGGCTCCTCAGTATATGTGGACTGACTGCAGCTATTCGGAAAAGGCTGGTCAAAACTTCAGGCTTTGGAAGGAAATGGGTTGATAAAGATTCCAGTACTAAATCAGTGTGGTCTTCAGGAATTTGTCTGATTGCCTTCGCAGGCTAGGGAGGAATTTCACAACATATTTTCCCCCTGATTTAGCCACGGATGTTTCTTGTCTTTTTTCATTTCCCAGGAGAATACATGGTTTCATTTTTTAGGGAATGTGGTATATAGAGTATGGTGTGTATAGATGGCATCATGTCCAAATGGGAGAGCGGCTTTACTCCTACCCCTTCGCATATTTACAAACTGGAGGTAGCCAATAATTAGATCGATTTCTATTGTGCAGATCCAGCATTTAGTTATTTTCACGTCCTTGTCAATCAAAATAAACGCCTTTATAGGACATAAAAAATACAGCGCAGTACAGGCCCTTTGGCCCTCGATGTTGCGCCGATCCAAACCCACCTAACCTATACTAGCCCACTATCCTCCATATGCCTATCCAATGCCTGTTTAAATGCCCATAATGAGGGAGAGTCCACCACTGCTCCTGGCAGGGCATTCCATGAACTCACGACTCGCTGAGTAAAGAATCTACCCCTAACATTTGTCCTATACCTACCCCCCCCCCCCCCCCCCCTTAATTTAAAGCTATGCCCCCTCGTAATAGCTGACTCCATACGTGGAAAAAGGTTCTCATGGTCAACCCTATCTAAACCCCTTTGATTCGTACAGCACCTCCACGGATAGATTCCTAGAGGGAGACCGCTTGTAACTTAGATCTATGCACTTCTATCCATTATTAGGTGAGGAATAACTCAACCAGTTACAATAGACGCTGGATGTATTTCAGTTCCCTCCCACTCACATTCACAGTCAATGGAGAAAACAAGCTGTCCCCTAGTTTAAGGGGAGCATTTCCTCCAATATTTACGTTTTAATTGTTAAATATCAATTACATTGTTTCAGATTCCGATTCAGTTTAAGGTTTGAGCAGACATTTATAAGGAAAAACGTCGGTACAAAAATGACCATAACCTGTGCATTCAGGGATGCTGTCTGCTGGTTTAAACACATAAATGGATTTGCTTTATTTCAAGGACCATCTCAATGAAACAACTATATTACACCACTAACCGGCTAAAAGGTTTCATGATTCTTCATAAAAAACAATGGGTGAAAGACCGAGACCATTAATAAAGATGAACGAGGGCATGTGCCTGAGTTGGTTTGGGCTGAGATGCGAAATGAGAATTATTTTGAAGGTAAAAGCAGCTTGGTCAAATGAGTCATAACGGTTTGTTAATGGTTTAGAGGTAAGGTTCCACAGTATGAAGTACTGCACATAGCACTGTAGTGACGTGATGCACATTGAACCGAAAAGGAGGCATAAGGTCATAGAGAAAGAAGAAACAAAACACTGACCAATTTGAAACAGTTGTTATCCGTTATTTAGTCAGTCCACATTAGCACGATCCCGGTCTTAAACCGCAGAGCTGGAATTTCGATTGTTTGGAATCACGGTACATTATACAGTACATCAATTAGGCATGCATTTCAGCCACATACAGATTTACCCACGGGCTGGGTCTGGTTTTGCGGAGTGAGTGCTTATGATAACGTGCAATCAGACAGAAGTTCGCGAATACCGATGAGTTCCAAAGCTCATAACCCATAATTTGATTTTTTTTTTACTCTATACAGCGTGGTTGTGAGAGTCCCTCTGAAACCAGGCGACCCTTGGGATTTAAACACCCAGTCAGGTGGGTAAGGACTAGATCATTCTTGTTTCTACTGTCAAGCTCTGCCTGTAATCTTCATTATTTTTTTTTAAAAATCCCTTACTGCAGTTCAAGCCCACCAAGGCATATAGCTGTATTTTATCAGTTCGATGTAAAACGGTGAAGCTTGTTAAAGTCGCTTTAACTGGAAGTCCTGGCCGTATTGTTAACACATGGCTTTCTTTCTAGACTGTACCTACCCAGATCCAAAGCTGAACATTATCTACACCATATGGGCGAGAAGGTTCTAGCCAGCTTCCCTGTGCAGGCAACAATTCATTTCTACAACGACGATTCTGATACAGAGGAAGAAGAGGAGGAGGACGACGAGCTCATGTCCTGTGGCTCAGAATCAGAAAATACCGCGGAAACAGAGCGGTTGTTTTGGAAACAGTGAAAAGAGACAGAGAAGGAGATGAATCAGCTTCAAAGCGGAAAAATCTAGCCTTCAGAAAGGTGATACGACCACAACAAAACTAAAGGCCAACTCCCTGCTTTCATTTGTAACTAACTCAGTTAGGTATTTGTATACCACAGCAATCCAATGACACGTTTGCACTGTGGTGTGTGTGTGTGTGTATGTATCTGAATATATTTTATACGATTTATTTTATTACTTTAAGAACTTTAACATATGAACTTTTCACATAGGGATAGAATTTAATCCAGAGTACCTCGCAAGCAGGGACTTTCTAAATCAAAGTATTATATGACACCAGTCTTAAAATAACTTGTTAGCTGGTACTGTATAACATTATATGTGTATATCAGTGCCTGTAGGTGGTGCAATGACACACACAGTCCTTTTACAGCAAGGGTCTGGGTTTGAATCTTGCACAGACAACAGAATCTCTGGAAATTTACAATAAAATTATAGCATTGGTACAGAGTGTTTTCACTTCACAGATATTGTTTCTACAGCATCTCCAGTTCGAAGTGCACCCTGAATTCAGAACTAAGACACAACCTAAGTCCAAAGTAAAAGTTCTTCTGGAGGGTTCGACCCTTTTTTCTTACTTCTGTTCACACAATAGCACACCAGAAAGGAAGAGAAAACAGATTTTAAAAACAGCTGGAAATATGACTAAAAAAAAGGTAGCATCCATTGATATTAGAGAAAAAAAATACAGAACTTGCTGGAGAAACTCAATAGTTCTAGTAACATTGTGGAAAAGGAAACAGAATTAATGTTTTACATCTGATATGAATTTTTCAGAACTGCTATTAGCATTATTAACCAATTCCATGCAATCCGATATTGTTAAGAAATGAAGTCAAATTCCTCTGCACCCAGTGTGTATCCAAAGTTGCCAAGTAACAGGAATCAAATGCAAAACAGCTCTTTCTTCATTATTCTAGTGCACCTTACAGCCTCTAGCACCTCTGTGATATTTCTATAATTTATAGGATCTGTCAGTGTGACATCTCGCATGATACAAGGTACTTATGTGGAGTTTATGAAATTTGCAAAGCAACCTTGTAGATCTGTCAGCTTATTTTAAAGCCAGACAAAATACAACTGATTTGTCCCTAGAATTCAAATCTAGATAGAGTCAGAGTGATAGAGATGTACAGCATGGAAACAGACCCTTCAGTCCAACCTGTCCATGCTGACCAGATATCCCAACTCAATCTATTCCCACCCGCCTGCACCCGGCCCATATCCCTCAAAACCCTTCCTATTCATATATCCATCCAGATGCCTTTTAAATGTTGCAATTGCACTAGCCTCCACCACTTCCTCTGGCAGCTCATTCCATACACGTACCACCCTCTGCGTGAAAAAGTTGCCCCTTAGGTCTCTTTTATATCTTTTCTCTCTAGTTCTGGATTCCCCCATCCCAGGGAAAAGATTTTGTCTATTTATCCTATCCATGCCCCTTCTGATTTTGTAAGCCTCTATAAGGTCACCCCTCAGCCCCCGATGCTCCAGGGAAAACAGCCCCAGCCTATTCAGCCTCTCCCTGTAGCTCAGATCCTCCAACCCTGGCAACATAGAACATAGAACAATACAGCACAGAACAGGCCCTTCGGCCCACGATGTTGTGCCGAACATTTGTCCTAGCTTAAGCACCCATCCATGTACCTATCCAATTGCCGCTTAAAGGTCACCAAAGATTCTGATTCTACCCAGAGAGTGGTGGGGGCATGGAATGCGCTGCCTGTGGGAGTGGTAAAGAACCCACCCCTGACGTCTCCCTTATACCTTCCACCCTTCACCTTAAATTTATGTCCCCTTGTAACACTCTGTTGCACCCGGGGAAAAAGTTTCTGACAATCTACTCTATCTATTCCTCTGATCATCTTATAAACCTCTATCAAGTCACCCCTCATCCTTCGCCGTTCCAACGAGAAAAGGCCTAGCACTCTCAACCTATCCTCGTACGACCTGTTCTCCGTTCCAGGCAACATCCTGGTAAATCTTCTCTGCACCCTCTCCAAAGCTTCCATATCTTTCCTAAAGTGAGGCAACCAGAACTGCACACAGTACTCCAAATGTGGCCTAACCAAAGTCCTGTACAGTTGCAACATCACTTTACGACTCTTGAATTCAATCCCGCTGCTAATGAACGCTAAAACACCATAGGCCTTCTTACAAGCTCTACCCACCTGAGTGGCAACTTTCAAAGACCTATGAACATAGACCCCAAGATCCCTCTGCTCCTCCACCTCACTAAGAACCCTACCGTTAACCCTGTATTCCACATTCTTATTTGTCTTTCCAAAATGGACAACCTCACACTTGGCAAGGTTGAACTCCATCTGCCACTCCTCAGCCCAGCTCTGCATCATATCTAAGGCTGCTCTGTCACCTCACTAATGACAGAGCAGCCTGTGGTCCTCTGGGACAAAAACGGAAAATGCTGGAAAATCTTAACAGGTCTGGCAGCATCTGTGGAGAGAAATCATATTTAACACTTTGGCTCCAGTGACCCTTCCTCAGAAAAGGTCTTCTGGGCAGTGTTTTTCCAGATACTCATAAATCCTATCCCTCAGTACCCTTTCCATTACTTTGCCTACCACCGAAGTAAGACTAACTGGCCTGTAATTCCCGGGGTTATCCCTATTCCCTTTTTTGAACAGGGGCACAACATTCGCCACTCTCCAGTCCCCTGGTACCACATCTTTGTAAATCTTTTCTGAACCCTTTCAAGTTTCACAACATCTTTCCAATAGGAAGGAGACCAGATTTGCATGCAATATTCCAACAGTTCCCTGGCTAGTCCTTACCACCTTTCTCAAATAGTGGCACCATGTTAGCCAACCTCCAGTCTTCCGGCACTATCAATGATATAAATATTTCAGTGAGAGGCCCAGCAATCACTTCCCTAGCTTCCCACTGAGTTACCAGAGATGAAAACAGTGTGCTAACTAGCCATGGTACCATTCCCTGAAGCTTTGTGCCAAACTCAGCTTAAAATACTTATAGTAAGTAATTATGGACTTTTTTAAAAATTCCTTCATGGGATGTGGGAATTACTGGCTATTGCCCATCCCTAATTTTTCATCAGGTGATTTACACTGAACTGCTATGGGTCTGAAGCCACATGGAGGCCAAACCAGGATAAGGTGGCAGATTTCCTTCTCTGAAGGACATCAGTGAACCAGATGGAGTTTTACAACAATCAAAAGTGGTTACATGGTTGTCAGATATTTTTGTTGGTTTCAAATTTTACTATTCATTATAGCTGGATTCAAACCCATGTCTGTAGAACTTATTACCAGTTGTGACATTACCACAATGCTTCTACCTCCCCCTTCACAGAGAACTAAACTTAAACCAAAAAGATTGTGCAACTATACAAATATCTAAGTTAATGATTTATTTTCTGTCTGCTCTCCTGAAGGTTTCAATTCCACAGGTGCATTTAGCACCTAAATACTTCATCTACTGAATATGGTAGTTTTGCAAGCATTGGTCTATACAGTAACAAAAGTAAGGCACCTGACTATGCAGAGAATCTCAATCGGGCCTTTGCTATCCTCAATGCACCCACCTCCACACTGCCGCTCCAGACACAAACTTTCCAGAAAGAGTACTTGTTGGGGAAAAAGGAGACAGAACCATTGTTCCTGAAAGAATATTCTACTTTTAGATGCATTTAAACTGACCCCTACTTTCTGAAGAGTTCTGAGCATCATATGGTCCAGATTATCAGTGCTGAGGTAAGAATGCTAACTGAAAGAAAAAGCAAATAAAAATGATTGAAACCTCATGACTTTACTTTGAGTCAAACTGCCTTAAATATTGATATAAATTTTAATATAATCATAGAATACCTAAAATGTGGACCCATCAAGTCCACATCAACCCTCTGAAGAGCATCCTACCCAGACCTACCCTCCCCCACCCCATCCCTGTAACCCTGCATTCCTCATGGCTAATTCACCTAATCTGCACATCCCTAGACACTATGGGCAAATTACCATGGCCAAATCCACCTAACCTGCACAGCTTTGGACTGTGGGAGGAAATCCATGTCTATACAGGGGGAATGTGTAGATTTGCTCGCTGAGCTGTAGGTTTGATATCCAGACGTTTCATTACCTGGCTAGGTAATATCATCAGTGGCGACCTCCAAGTGAAGCGAAGCTGTTGTCTCCTGCTTTCTAATTATATGTTTGTCCTGATGTCATTTCCTGTTTGTTAGTTCCTGAACAGGAAATGACATCAGGACAAACATACAAATAGAAAGCAGGAGACAACAGCTTCGCTTCACTTGGAGGTTGCCACTGATGATGTTACCTTGCCAGGTAATGAAACGTCTGGATAGCAAACTTACAGCTCAGCGAGCAAACCTACACCCTAAACCACAAACATTGCAGGGAGAATGTCTGTGTAGAGTTTGTACAGTCACCCACAGGGGGAATGAAATCCGAGTCCCCGAAGCTAAGAGGCAGCACGATAACGACTGAGCCACCAGGCTGTTATGGTGGATGGAATATAATGTTGGGAAATATTAATTAGGAGAACAATAGTTTTTAGATGGTGGCAGACTAGGAAATATTAGTAGTCGGAGTGATCAGGATGATGTTGTATACACTAACAAATAAAATTAACACAGGAAGTATAGCAAGCAGTTAAGAAAACAAATAGATCATAGAACATTACAGCGCAGTACAGGCCCTTTGGCCTTGATGTTGCACCAACCCCTGTGGAACCAATCTGAAGTCCATCTATCCTATACTATTCCATTTTCATCCATATGTTTATGCATAAAATGCTAAATAGTGTGCTATAATAAATAATATACTCCCTTTGCAATTTAGGTGAGTGTAAGAAGAATGAAGATTTATTGCAAATGTTTTTTTGTTGCTGAGACCACACTTACATCATGTGCATATTTTGGCTTCAAAATCTATCTGCTTTCTTTGAAGGAGTGCAACAAGTATTGATTAGACTGATTCTTGGAATGAAGAGAAACTGAGTAGATTTGGCTGTCTTCCCTAGATGTCAGAAGAATGGGAATGTGATCTTATCGAAACAAATAAAATTCTTAAAGTGCTTGGCAAAGTGGACTCTAGGAGACTGTTTCCCCAGAGTTAGTTATATTTTTGATTGACAGGGCAGTCAAGGATTTAGTTAGGAATAATGAGGAGGTGCAATATAAACTATAAGGTTCAATTCTAAATGGAATGCAGGAGCAGAGAAACCGGGGGGTATACATACATAAACCCACACATAAAAGTGAAATTAAGGCCACACCAGGTCAACCATGATCTTATTTATCAGGAGAGCAGGCTCAACGGACTCAGTGGCCCGCTGCTTCAATCTTTTATGTTTCTATCAGAGGAATCTAAAACCAGGAGTCACAGTTTTAGGATAAGGAGTTGGCCATTTAGGAAGTTTTGTATTCAAAGGGTTGTCCTTGGAAATCTCTAATGAGAACAGTTGAACACATTCAAATTAGAGACTGACTTTTTTGTGTACTAACAGTATCAAAGGATATTGATATAGCACAAGAACATGTTGCAGAGTTGTAAGTCCACTTGCTTTGAATGGTAGAGCAGTTAGAGGGGCCAAATACCTACTTCCACTCCTACTGCTTTGGTTCTTACATGATTGCTGGCTGTAATGGATGGTGGGCATTTAGGCTTAATAAAAAAAGTTTCTCAGAAGTTGATTTTTAATTTTTTTTGGGGGGGGTGAGTAAAGGAGTGAAGTCATGTATTTCATAATAACTTCTTTTGAAAATGTCAAGCTACATATCACATATAATTATTGTGAAATTTGAGGAGATAGTGATAAATTTCAAGAGAATATAGGCATGTAGTCGGGTAGAGGAGTGCCTATATTATGGATGAAATGTGAAGTGATATAGTTTGTTAGGAATAATGGAGAGATACAATATAACCTAAAAGAGACAATCTAAGGGATTGCCAGTGCAGAGGAACATTGGCTTATATGCACAAAAGTCATTACAGGTACTAGGAAATGGTTAAAAGGACATTTAGCTTCTGTTTTGAGCTTTATTCCATTATCTGCTCTGTTATTGCTATCACATGCAATATTACTTATTTCAAGCATACTTATACTGGGTTACCATGAAGGTCTCACCTTCTCAACCTTTCTCCTTGCCTGAGGTATAGTGACCCTTAGGTTAAACCACTATCAGTCACCTCTCTCTAATAAGCGAGCAGCCCTGTGGTCCTTTGGGAGTAGGACTTTAACTTTAGACTTAATTTGTGTTTTTACATTTCGATGTCACAAATGTTTGAATCAACCAACTTTCACACATATTTCAGATTACTTTTATTTGCTTTCAGAACCTATGCTTATTAATCTTGAGAGATCCTTACTAGTATTGATACAGAACTTTACCCAGGGCTGATGGACACTCCCTACATATGATTGTAAGAGCATCGCAGAAGGTGTAGTGTATCTTTTGGTGTAGATTTTCTTCCTGTCCTCAAGTTACAGACATGAGGAAGTTATGATGCAATGGGTATAGCTGCCTTTCTGAGCATGATAAATGACTTCAAGGTTCATGAAATGCCACTGACATCTAACTATTGATGTATGCTAAAGGAACCTGGCCAGAGGTCTAAGTCACATTATCAGTGAGCATTCACAATCCTTTGTCTAAATAAACAAAGACATATTCTTAACATAAATGAGCCAGTACACTATAGTAAGAGTTTATTGTTATGTTCCATACATCCAGTAAATGAAATGCTATGACAATGTGAAATCTCCCACCTTCATGACATGAAAATTTTTTATACAAGTTGGAAATATCAAAATTATGTAGGTGCAACATGAGAGAGATATAGTTTTCTGTGCAGTGCAGCCTTTAGTGGCATTGTGACATATTCTTCCTAACTATCAACAACATAAAACAACACCCTGAGGCACTTGGCTGTAGATGAATCAAATATAAATAGACAAAGGGCCAAAGAAGAGGATATTAGCAATGTTAACTAATAGTTCAGATGAGTGATAGCTTTGTTAAATAGCGGTGTTAGTCAGCAACACTCCTGCCTATGAATCAAAGTTATGCATTTAGGTCTCACTCCAAACATTGGAACACAAAATTCAGACTAATACTTCAGTGCATTACTGAGCAAGTGCTACATGGTTAGAAGAGACATTAAACACGGCCTCCAACTGCCTAATTGGATGTTTGTAAAAGGCCTGATAATGAAGAAAAAAGTTCTCTAATGATATATCCCTCAATAAATATCTTTTTAAGAAAAAAGGTTGATTGGAGGTTCTCTTTGATTTGCCACTGGGTTTTCCTACAACACAACAGTAACTGCTTTATAAGCTAATAAACACACATGCTATAAAAATACAAGTCTTTCTTTTCTTTTGATGAAAGATATAGATTTTAAAAATAGTCTTGGCAGGAAGAGGATTGGAGTCAGAAATCCAGAGTAAAGGGCCTAGATGGATGGTCACCAAGATGATGTAAAGAGACTGGTGAAAACATAAAAGGGCAGAAGATAATTAGAATATCACATGGATTGAATCAAACTGGCTGAATATTGTGAGGTCACGGACCTCTGAGGGAGGTCAAGATGAATTATCCTCTCAACGTTTTTGGCTGAAGGTGGTTACAAATGTTTCATCCTTGCCTTTTGTATTTATGTGCTAGATTATCCAACCATTGGAGATAGGAATGTTTCTGGAGTCTCCTTACCTGCTTAGTTGATTAATTGTCCACTGCTGGTCATGACAACATTAAAGCACTGCAGAACTCTGATTTGATTCATTGTTTTAGAGATCACTTTGACCTTCCATCACATGCTGCTTCAATCAAATTCTACTTCTTCATGCAATGCAGATGTATGGTTTTGGACTTTATTCTTCACCTTTTCATCTGCACATCCTTGCCAAATTTAACCTTTTTGTTTACTGTAGGGCTTCCTGAAGAGGGATTCAATATGAGAAGTAGTATTTTAGATCCTACACATGGAGAATATGTCCTTCCCTTTTCTTTGTTGGACCATTTATACCATTTGCTGCCAAGACTCTGATGCTAGGCAAACCTATGCCTCCTCACCATTGTCTTCCTACTCTCCTGACATATAAATGATGACCCTTTCAACAAAATATTCAGATGTGCAATGAAAAGAATGCAAGGTTCCATAACTTCAGACAATGCATAATCTAAAATAATCTTTTTTCAAATTGAAAGTAATGGATATATTAGGGAGTATCTTTGGAAAACCAAGCTTCTATGATATCAGTACAAGTGGAAATTCTACATAATATACAATGTACTGTCGATTACACAGCATAATGGGGGGGGGGGGGGGGGGTGGCATCTGGTGGCAGGGGATGCAGATTATTGCACAGTGGTAATATTACTGCACTAGTAATCTAGACACTCCAGCTCCAAAGCTCCAAGGTGGAATGTAATTGCACTTAACAAAATCTGAAAGCAAACATTAGTCTCAGTAACGATGACCATACATTGTCTTAAAAACCCATCTCCTTCACTAATGCCCTTTAAGTAAGAAAACTATTGGTTCCCAAACCTTCATCTATCTTAACCTGCTCTGGCCTACATGTGACACAGAATTAATTGACATGTCATAACCCCCCCACCCCTCCCCCACCGAAGTAGTCTCGTAAAACTATTCAGTTCAAAGGTGATTGGGGCTGGGCAGCAAATGCTGATCTTACCGGAGACATGTGAATCCTAAGATAAAATATTTTTGTTAACAAATTATGAATACATATTGTTACCTTTAGTTGTTAGATTTATGCAGTCGATCAGTGGGTGGCACGGTGGCACAGTGGTTAGCACTGCTGCCTCACAGCGCCAGAGACCCGGGTTCAATTCCCGACTCAGGCGACTGACTGTGTGGAGTTTGCACATTCTCCCCGTGTCTGCGTGGATTTCCTCCCACAGTCCAAAGATGTGCAGGTCAGGTGAATTGGCTATGCTAAATTGCCCGTAGTGTTAGGTAAGGGGTAGATGTGTAGGGGTATGGGTGGGTTGCGCTTCGGCGGGGCAGTGTGGACTTGTTGGGCCGAAGGGCCTGTTTCCACACTGTAAGTAATCTAATCTTAAAAAACACAAATTGAATGAAAAGAGCCCAGCCGGTTTCTTCCACAGCCTGAACCTTTCTTTCCAACTCAGATCTGGATATTTTTGAAGGAAACTGTTCAACCATGTCATTACACACTTCTGGAGCAGGTGGGGCACAAGCTCTGACCTGAATCACAGGAGTTCAATCAAAATCAGCTGGTCATCTAATTTAAAGCAATAAAATAGCATTGGAAAACTCAACCTGTATGAATTCTGTTTTCCAATAAGTGGAAAAGTTGGTCAGTTCATTCTTTCAGCCACAGGCAGCTTCTTTTTATGTCACATTAAAAAAGTATTTACATTGCACCTTCAAAATGTTTGAGAGCTAATGAATTATTTTGAAAGTGAGGTCACTGTTGTCATATATCTTAATTCTTTCCTGTTTTGTGTTTTTGTTATGAGTTGCTTGTATACATGTCTGTTTGCTGAATCCACTTTTTAATATTGGATGCTTTGTTTATCCTTTGGTCTTATATTATCCCTGACATTTCATCATCCTCAGTCTGCAGATGCAGATTAATTTATTTTTGGACTCAATCATTTCCTGCTTTATATTAATTAATAGTTTAACTACAACATAAAGTCGCTGCTGTCCAATGTGGGCTCTATCATATTTGGTCTTATAGACTGCTTTTCAATATTTACGGACAGCAAAAGCTAAACTATCCAATTAACAAATTTGAGAAGGATTAATTTCCTGTTTAAGTTGCATGATTCCATTGAACATTATATGATAGGCCTCAAATTAAATTAAATTAAATACAGCTGCTGCAAAGGTAGGGTGGAGAAAGGTCACAATGTATAGCCCTTCAGCAATTGTACACCCAGGGGTAGAAAACTGAAAAATGCTTTGATGTGTATGTTCAGCATCTAACAAGTATGTTAAAGGTCATTTTAAATGACATTCAGACCATGAAAAATAGGAGCAGAATTATACCATTCTGCTCAATGAAGCTACTCCACCATCCGGACATGGCTGATGTGCTTCTTATCCTCGTTCTCCTGCCTTACAGAGTCACAGAGGCATACAGCATGGAAACAGTCCCTTCAGCCCAACTTGTCATGCTGATAAGGTTTCCTAAACTGAATTAGTCTCATTTGCCTCCATTTGGCCCATATCCCTCTAAATCTTTCTTATTCAAATACCAATCCAAAAGTCTTTTAAATACTGTAATTATACTCTACCACTACTTCTACCACTTCCTCTGGCAGCTCATTCAAGATATGCACCATGTGTGTGAAAGAGTTGCCCCTCAGGTCCCTTTTAAATCCTTCCTCTCTCTCGTCTTAAACCTATGCCATCCAGTTTTTGGACACTTCTTCCTGTAACCCTTGATTCACTTACTAATCAAGAACCTATCTATCTCTGTCTTAAATAAAAAACTGAATAATTTGGCCTCCTCAGCCTTCTGTGACAATGGGTTCCACAGATTCACCACCTTCTGGCTGACGGAATCCTCATCTCAGTTCTGAAGGGATTTTCCTTCACTCTGATGCTTTGCCCCTGGATTGTAGTCTCTCCTACTAGAGGAAACATCTTCTCCATGTCCACTTTGTCCAGGCCTCCCAGTATTCTGTAAGTCTCAATGAGATCCCTCTTCATCCTTATGAACTCCATCAAGTACAGACCCAGACTCCTCAATCACTTCATATATGACAAGTCCTTCATTCCCATAATCATTCTTGTAAACTTCCTCTGGACTGCTCCCCCGATCCCCACCTCCAATGCAGTGAGTAACTTACTGTATAGCAAAAATTGATTTAGTCTGTGCTTTATCTAATTTTAACATTGAATGGTCATGTATTGCATACTTTTAAATATTTATATATAAAGTATATTTTTAGAGGAAAAAAACAGAAAATAACACATGCTAATATTAATAAAAACAAAATGCTGGAGAAACTCAACAGATCTGGCAACATCTTAGAGAGAGAAGCAGAGTTAGAAGCAGAATTAACGTTTTGAGTCTGATATGATTCATCTTTGTCATATCAGACTGAAAACATTAACTCTTTCTCTCTCCACAGATGCTGCTGCACCTGCTCAGTTTCTCTAGAACCTTCTATTTTTAATTCAATTGCCAGCATCAGCATTATTTTGCTTTTACCTGCTAATATTGATTGGTTCCAAACAAATTGACAAAACTGTCTTAACACAGCACCAATGTAAACTTGTATTTTTCACAGTTATTTCTACCAAAACACTGTCACAGATCATTAGACTGTTGAATTCGTAGTCTGATTAACAAAGAAACGTAGGCTGTAACTGTTGCAGCACTCAGCTAATAACAAGGGGCAAATTTAATGCCATGCTTTTTGATGCAAGTGTTCAAGTACATTTCTCAATGAACCATCTAAACCTAGGAGCCCACCTAAAATTAAGGCAAGCAAGTTGCTTTAATTATGTTTTGACAAGGTCAGAAGTGAACAACACCAAGTTATAGTCCAACAAGTTTATTTGAAATCACAAGCTTTTGTGTTCCATCACTTCACTTGATGAAGAGACAATGCTCCAAAAGCTTGTGATTTCAAAGAAACCTGTTAGACTATAACCTGGTGTCTTCTGGTTTCTGACCTTGTCCACCCCAGTCCAACACCGGCACCTCCACATCATATTATGTTTTGAGACAGACTAATGCTCACCTGATATCCACACACCTATACCAGCATTTGCCCATTATGCTATTCACCATTTGTTCTATTTAATTCCTTCTTTAAAGCATATTTTGTGCTCTGGTGACTCAGCCATGTCAAAATTATCAAAGCTATTTGATCTTTGTTATATCAGACTGAAAACATTAACCTTCTCTCTCCACAGATGCTGCTGGACCTGCTGAGTTTCTCTAGAATCTTCTGTTTTTAATTCAGATTGCCAGCATCAGCATTATTTTGCTGGCCAGCACCGCTGCCTCACAGCGCCAGGGTGACTGCCTGTGTGGTATTTGCACGTTCTCCCAGTGTTTGTGTGGGTTTCTTCTGTGTACTCTGGTTTCCTCCCATAATCCAAAGATGTGCAGGTCAGGTGAATTGGCCATGCTAAATTGTCCATTGTGCTCGGTGTATTTGTCAGAGGGAAATGAGTCCGGGTGGGTTACTCTTCAGAGGGTCGTTGTGAACTGGTTGGGCCAAAGGACCTGTTTCAGCACTGTAGGTAATCTAACCTTGATACTTATTGGAACTCAGGCATAAGAAAACGGTCAGGTTATTAACTCAAGCATGATTCTTGGCAAAATATACATCCAAAATTTTATGAATATGTGAGTAAACAATTTTGTTATTATAATTTATCTTAGCAGCACATGAGGAAGATAAAGTTTAGCATTGGTCACACTTTTTCAGGGCCTCAGCATATTGCAAATACACAACAGTTAAGTCAATACTTTTTAAAACTGTTGTCATTGCTGCAATGGAAAAAAAACACAACACCAATGTGGGCACAGCAAAATCCCTCAAATAGAAATCGGTTAAAGACCAGATTTTTATTCTGTATTTTGGATGTAGGGCCCGTAGTGACTGTAATGAGGTCAGCCAACTGGACTTCATTGAATAGGAGTTCCCTGATGGGGGCTGTTAATCTGGTCCAATCAGGGATCACTGTCTGACATGAAAAGGTTGTGTGTCAGTGATACTGGCACCCTGGTGCCTGACTCTCTATGAGGCAGTATTGAAGTCAAGGACTGTTCATGCATAAATAAGGGTGACTTTGCAACAGGATACTGACCTCTACTGAGTCATTTCAGGGACCAATACTGGCCATGCCATCAGGGACAGCTCTTCTTTTATGTTCACCTGTGAGGATAGATTGTACCTCAGTTTAATATCTCACAAAGAAAAGGCACCTCCAGCAATATAGCACTCTTGCAGTACCACACTGAAATATCAGTGTTTTGTGTTCAATATGGAACTTCAATGTACAGCTTTCTCAATCAAAGGAGGTGAATTGCTAAAATGTGATACTGGAATTGTTTTCTGAATCTTGTACTGTTTAAACAGGTATTATAAAAAGCCACAGACTATTCACATCTACTTTTGGAAGATTGATCTTGCCTATTTTAGCATTCAATAATTATTATGCTTCCAGTGATGGATTATTACAGTTAAAGTCATGTTTTTTGGAAGATTTACAGAGATGCATGTACATATACAAAGATGGATAATCCAATTTAGATTTTATGCTCCCCAAAGCATCAAGGCGGATTGAACTATTCTGAATTCATTTTGATGGTTTAGTGCCAGAGGTGATTATCAGACTGGTCATTCTCAAACTTTTGTTCCTCAAGTCTCTCCGGTTTTTCTGTCCACAGACAGTGCTAGGTCTGAGTTTCTCAATCATTTCCTTTTTAAAATCCCAAGCTTATCATTGTTAATCAATCCCACTACTTTATCTAACCTTATGCAAGATTAGTGTATCTTCCACCACCTGGAAATGTTTTTGAGAAATGGACACAACAGATGTTGTCTAAAGTTCTATTAACAAATCATTATTCTCATTACTAATGATTACCAGTGGTTTACAAATCTCAACATTATCTGCGCGAGTACTACAAGTGCAATTCATCTTGTGGGATTCATTTGTTTTTGAGTCCTTTAGACCTGATAGATTTCTATATGTCATGTCACAGACATTAATTCTATAGGATTATGACTATTCAGGAACATGTACATGTTTACCTGAATAAACATTTGGAAGAAATCATCATTTGATCAAAGTATCTGAGGATAAATTTAAACATGAATTGTAGTGTTGATGTGAAGAGAGTTTGGCTTGCACCAGTACTACAACTATAATGTAAGTCGTGTGAACCTAGTGTCAAAATCCGGCTTGATATGGTAGAAAGTGGAGTAAATCTCCCTGAATTATATTCAGGTCCTCACACTATATTGATATACCAAATTGCAGTCTTATACTGATAGTGACTTTTGGCATGTGAGTGTACAAGGTAATTAACAGATTGACGTGTGAAACTATTGACCTGCACATTCTTATTATCTGCTTAACACTGCACCATGAAAATCTCATGCTGGGAATTGTTGAGAAAGGGACCTGTGCCAGGATAGTTATACCACTTACATTCTAACATTGCTTCATGAGGCATTAGACAGTTTGTAAAAAAAAAGATTGTGCAGTGCAAACACGTATTGGTGATAACCTACCTATGAACAAAGATTGCAAAGGGGTGAGATTGAGGGCAAGTTTAGGTCCATAAAACCTCCTGCCCCCACCAGACCAATGCTTAAAAACTTTGGATATATGATCTGATTCCATTTACTTTAAGCTGCTGAGTAAATCATTACACTGGGGACACTGCCCAGTGATGGAAGTCTTGTTTGTTTGACTGCCTTATCTAACGACAGCGATGACAGTTCAAAGCCACAATTGTCTGAGCTCTGTGTAAACTACGATAGGCCTAGGCTTAGGTGAAATTCTGCTGCTCTGTCAGAGTACACTGATTGAAAAGCCATGGTGAAAAACACGTTGATAAAGATCTGCCACCTATTTCACTTGCACCCCTAAGATTAGGGGTCATGGACTGTAAGCCATCAATTTACAGTTTGGCTGCTTCTGTGCAGTGAGTGATCACAAGGTACCATACTCTGGAGTGCAAAGCCACAAAAATATCCAAGATCTAGTTTGGAAAACTACAAACTAATGCCTTTTAAATTATCCTCTCAAACAGTTTACAACTAGAAATTATTCGGCAATATTTACATTATAACTTATTGTATAATTGAAAAGTCTTCCACACTGACTTCTGGTATGGCAGGATTGTTGTCTAAGGAGAGTCTGGGTCGATTGGGTCTGTATTCACTGGAGCGTTGAAGAGTAAGAGAGTATCTCATTGAAATGTATAAAATTCTGACAGAGCTATGTCATTTCAGACTGGGAGGAGGAAAAAAGCATGATGCACAGCCTGTTGGTGTGTCTGTGCAAACCGAAACTTTTTCACTCAGGTTGGTGAAATTGTGGAATTCTCTAGCACAGAAGGTTTAGATTAGATTAGATTACTTACAGTGTGGAAACAGGCCCTTCGGCCAAACAAGGTCCACACCAACCCGCCGAAGCGCAACTCACCCATTCCCTACATTTACCCCTTTACCTAACACTACGGGCAATTTAGCATGGCCAATTCACCTGACCTGCACATCTTTGGACTGTGGGAGGAAACCGGAGCACCCGGAGGAAACCCACGCAGACACGGGGAGAATGTGCAAACTCCACACAGTCAGTCGTTTGAGGCGGGAATTGAACCCGGGTCTCTGACACTGAGGCAGCAGTGCTGACCACTGTGCCACCGTGCCGCCCACAAATTGCCCGTAGTGTTAGGTAAGTGGTAAATGTAGGGGTATGGGTGGGTTGCGCTTCGGCGGGTCGGTGTGGACTTGTTGGGCTGAAGGGCCTGTTTCCACACTGTAATGTAATCTAATTTTTAAAAAAAATCTAAAAAAAAAAGGTTGTGGAGGCTAAGTTTCTGATTACATTTAAGAAAGAAATGGTTAGACTTCTGGAATCTAAACATGTCAGGGGGAATGTGGAGAAAGTGAAAGCATGGCATTGAGATTGAGGACAAGCCATAACTGTGCTAAATGGCAGATTGGGCCAAATGGGGTCAATGGCCGACTCCTGTTCCTGTTTTCTATGTTTCTATACCAAGCTCTGAAAGTTCGATGTCCACATACCATAGAACTGACAAAACCCACTCATAAATGTCACTCAGAGTTTACTTCACAAGTGGTACAGATTCCAAATATTTATTTAACACTCAGGGTAGTGCAATGGGTTTAGATGGGGGAATATCTGAATAGTGTTGATGCTCTTAAAACGGCGGGCCAAGCCTTATAGGAGCCTGAGTGACATGGGGAGAAATATGGCAGAGTCTTGAAAAGTCCTGTGATGCATATACCGACGTCAAGGCAACTCACTGCATTTTTTCAGTTAAGTTCTAGACCACAAGCAAACTAGACATTGAGGTGGACGAGAACATAAAGAAAGAAAGCCTCTTCTTTACTAATCATGACAGAGTTCATAACTGTCAGACAATACAACCAGACAGGACCTGATACCGGATTCTAAAAAGGGAAAGCCAGGTACACCAGACAACCATGCAACATAAAATATTTGTTGGCACTTACAGCAACATTTGATGTGCAGCCTCTATTCATTTTGTTTGTGTTCAATTTTGCTGTCTGTTAAATAAAAGCTGATCTTTCAAATTGTCTGAAAGCTTCCCTGTATGTGATGGACACTGACAAGATGTGGTTCTTTGGGCAGAGTAGTGACAATTTAGAGAGGACATTCAGGCAGGATGTAGTCAAGCTGTTGGGCCTGGTTAAACAGTGACTTGGGTGAGGGAATGGGGCTGTATGTACGAAATAATATCAGCCAGGTTTCAACTAGACTTTGTGACTGCTGTGCTATTATGTTGCTAGTGAGGGCAATACAGGATTGCCAATGCTGCCCAGGTGCACAACAACCTTTCAAAGATGGCACTGAATGCGGCTCCATTCACAAATATCCAGTGAGTGGAGATTTATTCAGGGAACAGCCCCAAAGGTAAAATCCTAATTCTCCGGTTGACTTAATGCTGTCAGAGTATAGTACAGCACAGAAATAGACCTTTTGCTGAATATTCAGCATGGACTGGTTGTACCAAAAGGTCTATTTCCCACTGCCTGTGGACGTAATTTAAAACTGTTCTGTCAGGTGCACATAGGCTCTTCCATGACATTTTTCAAGCAAGGCTAGTGGAGTTCACTGGGTGTTCTGGCCAACAGTTAACCCTCAATTAACAGATTAAAAATTCTGCTTTGTGGAATGCCTCCATTTAGTCCACAAGTGCATTCTGAGCCTTCAGTCGCTTGTTAGTCCAATCGTCCTCCCATGTTCGCTCTGACCTCTTAACCTTCAGACTCCTACATCATTCCGCTGAACTTCAATACAAGCTCAATGAACAGCAACTCATCTGCCTAGTAGTCACTTCACAATCCTAAGGACTCAATATCACAAATTCAATGATAACACAGAAAATGCTGGAAATACATACATTTTTTGTGGAATACCTGAAATGTTAACTGTGTTTCTTTCTCCATTGATGCTGATAGACTTGCTGAATATTTCAGATTTCCAGCATGGACAGTATTTCCCACATATCTTAAATTCAATAATTTCAAATGCATATTTCTTTCCTATTTCTTGCTTTTTTGATGGCAGTTGTTTGTTGGGGATCTGCTTTTTTTCATTTTCACAGCGTCTTAATATTTTGTTTCTTCATTTATCCCATTGCCATTTCAAACCACCTTGCACTACAAACCCTTTTGTCTTTTAATTTCTCGCATCTTCCAAACCATCACATAATTTGTCTTTCGTTCTTTTGAGTCCACCC
This sequence comes from Chiloscyllium plagiosum, assembly GCF_004010195.1. NCBI lineage: Eukaryota > Metazoa > Chordata > Chondrichthyes > Orectolobiformes > Hemiscylliidae > Chiloscyllium > Chiloscyllium plagiosum. The sequence continues at coordinate 61,648,340 of NC_057721.1, read as the reverse complement.
AACTACCTTTTCTTTCTGACTCTATTTATTTAAAACATGCTGCATCCCTTTTTCCACTTAGAATCATAGAGATGTACAGTATGGAAACAGACCCTCCAGTCCAACTCGTCCATGGCAACCAAATATCCTAAATTAATCTAATCCCATTTGCCAGCACTTGGCCCATATCCCTCAAAAACCTTCCTATTCATATAGCCATCCAGATGCCTTTTAAATGTTGCAATTGTACCAGCCTCCACCACTTCCATCGGCAGCTCATTCCATACACGCAACCACCCTCTGCAGGAAAAAGTTACCCTTTAGGTCTTTTTAAAAATCTTTCTCCTCTCACCCTAATCTTATGCTCTCTAGTTCTAGACTCCCCCACCCCAGGGAAAATGCCTTATCTATTTACCCTAATCATCTATAAGGTCACCCCCTCAGCCTCCAATGCTCCAGGGAAAACAGACACAGCCTATTCAGTCTCTCCCTATAGATCACACCCTCCAACCTTGGCAACATACTTGTAAATCTTTTCTAAACCCTTTCAAGTTTCACAACATCCTTCCGATAAGAGAGAGACCAGAATCACACACAGAATTCCAATAGTCGCTTAACTTCTGATGAATGACATCTATTTGATGCATTAATTCTATTTCTCTCAAAACAGATCTTGCCTGACCTGCTGAGTATTTCAACACTGTTTTTACTTTCATTGCAGATTTCCAGCATCCATGATATTTTACTTTTTAAGCACGAAATTTAAATACTCCAATAATTTATCCCATTGTTTGTGTGATATTACTGTTTTCAGATTAGCTGTCATGCTTCCCCAGATTACAACCCTAACCATTTCTAAAGATTCAAAAAGTGTGGCACTGGAACAGCACAGCAGGCCAGGCAGCATCCGAGGAGCAGGAGAGTCAATGTTCCGGGCATAAGTCCTTCATCAGGAATGTGATGATCCTTGGCTACTGCCTGACCTGCTGTGCTTTTCTAGCACCACACGTTTTGACTCTGACCGTCCAGCATTTGCAGTCCTCACTTTCTCCATTTCTAAAGATTATCTGGAAAGTGCCGTGGGATATCAGTAAAGAAACAATATAATGCGATTAACATTTTTAATCTTCAAAAAGCCAGCTTCATACTAGTAATGGTGTAGAAGCCATGCTAGCCAGCCATCCTCTCAACTAGAGGTCAAATTTTAGAACTAAACAGGCAAATAGAAACTTACAGATTTGAAGTGAATCCTCAGATACTGAAGTAGTCCAAGTCCATATGCAGCATGAGCTGGACAACATTCAGGCATGGGTTAAGTGGCAAGTAACATTATTTGTGCCAATGACCAACCTGATTTGAACCTATATACTATTGTTTCAGTGGCACGGTGTGAAAATCCTGGAACTCCTTTTCCAACAGCACTGTAGATGTACCTATACAATATGGACACAGCTGCTCAAAAAGCAGTCCCCTACATCTTCATGGTCATTAGGGTTGAATAAATGCTGGCCTCACTAGGAACTCCCACATCCCACGACAGAATCACTTTTTTTATTTACCAAGTTGAGACAAGGGGAGAGTGAAGTACCCCACAATACCATATCAAAACTTTTTGTTAACTATTGCATTGTGCCTCCTACCAATCACTGTATCAATTATTCTGTGGCTTTTTGTTTTGAATTTTGTAGTTTTGAAAATATACAAGTATAACTGTTTAAAAGAATTATATTTGAATCAACAGTTGTATTATCCACCTTTGTAAAAATTATACTTTATTCTATGGAAAGGATATAGCATCATTGGATAACTAAGGAAGTTAAAGTTAATATTAAACTGAAATAAAAGCCACATAATTCTGCAAAGAGTGGCAGCTCAGAAGTTTGGACAGAATAGGAAAAAAACTAAAGAATGACTAAAAGATTAATAAAGAAAGAGTAATTAAACTACAAGTGAAAACTAGCAACAAAAAAAAATTAATTGTAAGAGTTTCTACAGACAGAGTTCCCTCTAATTTCCTTTCCAGCTGCCTGGGCCTCTTAGGTCGGTGTTGAGCAATAACTTCCAGACCACAAGTTAATGCCATGATCAGTGTGCCAATGCCAAATGCTCTGCATGGAACCTTGTAGTATTTGTGAGCATAGCCATGTAGCTAAGCTAAGAAGGAATGTTGTCTATTGATTCTTATAAAGAGTGTTGGTCCTCTAGAAAGAGAAACTAGAAAAATGGTAAATAAATTGCAAAGATATTTTGTGTCTATCTCCATTAGAGGGTAAAACTAACATCCCAGAAATAATTATGAACCAGAATATTAGAGAGAAACATAAAACAATTACAATCATTAGGAAATCAATGGTACACGAATCACAAAATGTTCATATGTAAGTACACTAAGCAATTAGGAAAGCAAATAGAATGTTGTCATTTATTGCAACAGGAGTGGAAAATAAAGTAGAAAAATTCAGTCACAATCGTTTAGAACATCAGTGAGATCACATCTTGATTACTAAGTACAGTTTTGATCTGTCATTTCAGAAAGGATGGAAATACTTAGTAATCCATTCAAAGAAGTTTCACTTGACTAATTCCTAAGTTGATGTGTTTTACTTAAGAGGAAATATTGCAAAGGACCAGCCTTGCATCCATTGGAGCTGAGAAAAATGATGGGGGAATCTTATTGAAATAAATAAGATCGAGGGGATTTGACAAGGTAGATGTTGAAAGAATGCTCGCTCTTGAGAGAGGGGACATAATTTAAAAATACTGTGTCTCCCATTTAAGGAGGAAATCAGATTTTTTTCTCTCACATGTTCACGAGTTCTTGGAATGTTCTTCCCCCGAGAGCAATGGGGGTGGGATCACATTTAAATTAGGAGGTAGATAAGATCCTTGACCAATAAAGGAAGAAATGGCTACTGTGGGTATATGAGAACTTGGAGTTGAGGTCACGGTCAGATTAGCTGAGATCTGAATGGTATTATTGAATGGTAAATCAGATTGGAGAAGCTGAAACAGAAACAAAAATTGCTAGACATGCTCAGCAGGTCTGACTGCATCTGCGAAAAGAAATCAGAGCTAACGTTTTGGGTCCGGTGTCCCTTCCTCAGAACTCCGAAGCTGAATGGGAATTCCAACCTTTGTACGCTCATATGTTGTATTGACCCCTAGATTTAGATTCTTGCATATTCATTCTGTTCAATTTGTGCATTATTTTAAAGAATTCCATCAGCTCCTCTTTAAAATCAGGACAGAAAAGTGAACCTTTGTTTTGATTGCAGAATGATGCTCACAATGTAACTGTCATTCTGACTGTTACTGAAAAGGTTGGCAATGTGAACAAGTAAATAATCTCCCTGGACATATGGCTCCAGCTTGTCTCTTCCAAACCAACTATATTAGCTTTTCCCATCATTGTAAAATTTCACAAACAAAATGACAGAGTCTGCCTACAGAAACAATGATAAAATCTTGAAATGGTATTTACAGTTCTCAGTTGCCTCTCTCCCAAAACCTCAGGTAACATCATATCACCAGCCACCTTCTGGACTATGGGTTTGAGGTAAAGCTGAAGAATATGCAATCATGGGTTTTTTTTTTATTATGTACTGTTCATGAGTTTTCTTTTTGATTTGAAACACAAATTGCCATTTTCTTCAATCTCTCGACTCCAAGGTAGGCAGTGTTTTATCTGTTTCTACACACATTATCCCTAAACACAAACTAACTTTAAGTCTGCAGCTTTTAGGATCTATTACAAATTTCACTCATCAACTCCTGTGACAAAGCTTAAGGTCTGCATTTGAAGTTTATGGAGATCAACAAAATGATGGAAACTCAAACATGAACTGTTGACTGCCCAGCCAGAAAACTCTTATCGGGAGATAAGCTGATGTCCATCAACATTAAAATTTCTTGGTGAGGCTGCAGGTTTAAGTATATAAACTGAAATCTATAGAAATATCTCAAGGAGAAGCAGAAGCCCAGTGATAATGTCAGTAGCCTAGTAATCCAGTATCTCAGGTTTACATTCCAGGGATAAGTTTGAATCGCAGCATGGCAGATGGGGAAATTTGAATTCAATATAAAAATCTAGAAGCATTTCAATGGCCTTCTTGTGGTGCAGGGGTAGTGACCCTCCCCTGGCCCAGGAGGCCTGTGTGGTCAGGCGACCTATAATCTCCAGGATTATTACAGAAATATTGACATTTATTCCATAAACTTGGATTAAAAACTCAAAATGTGCAAGCCAAGTATAAACCTCGCTGGACTTTGCAATTTGCAAACTGCAGACTTGGAAGAGATAGCATTCAGACAGTCAGGCCTTGAACAATCAACTTCCCAATGAAACCACACAAGTCTGGAATTGTCTGGCCAGGGACTTACAGCCAAATTGTTTCCAAATGAACTGTTGTTTACTCCTTAGAAACTATTTTAAGAAATACTTGACAGTCAATTATTTGTGGCATGGGAATGTATGTATACCTGTTGTACAATTCTCCATTTTTAGTAAAAACATGAAATTGACCACTTCACTGCAACTTCAGGTCAAATGCCATAATTGAAAAAGATTTTGTAAAGGCATTGATTCCCTGGTTATACGAGTGGGCACCTTGAGTCTACAGTTCCTTCCAAACGTGCCTGCCAAATCTCAAAATTTATTGTATATCTTGAACTGCTCTCACCACCTCTTTGCCACCATCTCCCCATCCAGATAACTATGATTGCATAACTGCTGTTACTGAGACACGTGTTAGACTTCAGCTGCAGTATTGTGTGCAGTTTGGGACACCACACTTTGGGAAGGTTATAAACGTCTTGGAGAGAACACAGATGTCCAAATAAAAGGCTCCAGGTATGAGAAATTTCAGTTACAAGGGTAGATTGGAGAAGTTGAATGTGTTGTCCTTGGAAAGAAGTCAGTAAAGAAGATAGCTGATAGAAGTTTTCAACAAGGAGTGGGGTAGATAGAGCAGATAAGGACAAACTGCTCCTGTGCAAATGAGCTTCAAGTATGACAGGTCTCAGAGTTAAAATGTTTCTCAAAAGGAAGAAAATGTGATGAGAAACATTTTTCACACAAATGGTTCAGGTCTGGAATACATAACCTGGAACTGTGATGGAGGCAAAGGGAATTATTTCTCTAGTCAAATAGTCGTCGAATATGCAAAGTCACAGATAAAAGGTAGGACAATAACACTAAGTCAAAATGCTCATTTGGAAAACTGGCCAAATACCTACCTTTTGCAATATAACACTTCTGTAGTCTGTGATTCTTTGCCGAGAATTAGTCACAAGATTAGGGATAGCCACCAGCTCTGGCCATCCTTCCCTCAAGCCTTAACAAGTCAATCCTATTTGAATTTATCTATTTTTTTGATTTGTCCTGCTAGAAGTTTATAGGTCCAGAGAAAAAAGATTTAATGGTGGCGCGGTGACTCAGTGGTTAGCACTGCTTCCTCACAGCACCAGGGACCCCGGTTTAGTTCCAGCCTTGAGTGACTGTCTGCGTGGAGTTTGCACATTCTCCTTTTCTCTGCGTGGTTCTCATCCTGTTTCCTCCCACAATGCAAAGGATGTGCAGGCTAGGTGAATTGGCTATGCTAAATTGCTAGGTTAGGTGCATTAGTCAGGGATAAATATTGCATAGGGGAATGGGTCAGTGTGAACTTGTTGGGCTATAGGGCCTGTTTCCATACTGTAGGGATTCTAATCTAATCATTGTGACAAGGTTGTCCACTATTGTCCATATTATGAACTTTGTTGAGCGATCAAACTGCATGAAAGTAATGGTTCAAAGTATTCACAGCAGGCATTGCTGAACAATTCAGACGGTGCTTTTCCATTACATATTAACTATGTTAAACATGGGATATTGCGATGGGTTTCCACAAATGTTCCATTTATATGGCTCATGGGAAAATGTCAAAATTGCTGACTGTACAATAAACAGACCAGTTCATGTGGTTCATATCAATGCTTGGAAAGTGGTGAATCCAACTTCAACCAGGGCTTAAATTTGGAGAAATAAGGATGCTTTGATCTTTTTCCAATGACACCAAATCTCCAATGGATTAACCTTGTGACATATAGCATTTTCAGGAGTAGCCTTCTTTCATAACTGAACTTCCAGGCATCCAATTCAAGTAATCCCAAGTTCAAGATCCAGGATTACGCTAAAGATAAACCTTAAGCAAGAAAGGAGAGGAATGTGGGTTCCAGGTCCCCCTATCCATCAAAAGTATCCTCGAAGGAGAGAGAACACCCAAGGACAAACATGGCATTTTCTTTTTAAAAAAAGCCCTCACAAAAACCTGGGTTGTGCTATAAATGAATAGGCCTTGGACAAAGCAACCACTCTGCTTTTTATCCTGGCAGCATGCAAAATGGAGATTTCTCTAATACAGCTACTACATAAACTCAAATTTGGAACAATAGTATCTCACAAGAACAAAAAAATGCATACATACCGATATATGCATGCCTAGATTTTGCTAATTTCTGGGTTACAGACAAGCAAAAAAATTGCTGACATTCTGTCCCTTCAATTATTAGAACCATTACTCGATGGGGTGTGGTGAGACTATGGTGTAACCAGGCAATGCTCTTGAATTTTCAAGTGATTTGTACTGTTCACCATATTACTTGTCAGGGCCTTCTGGTACCTGCAATGGCTCAAACCCATACTCTTCATTTGTCTAATCGTAAATCAATGAGCAGGGTCTCAATCAGTCTCAATCATGATGTGCCTGGCAATGAAAGTTCAGAACAAAGTAGCAAACTTGGAAATGAATTACCTAAAAGAGGTAGGTCTGCATTACTTGACCAATGTCTGATCAAACAGTCTAGTTCACCAACAAAATCTGTAGAGAGAAATCAGTCACTAGAACTCAGGATCCTTCCCACTCAATTCGAAATAAACCAGAAGCCAATCTTCTAATGTTCAGAAAGTTCTTGCCGGACAAGATGTGTCAAATTAACCACCACAGAAAACACATAAGCTGCACGGGTTTTAGTTAAAATCCAGGAATACCCACGCACACACGATATCCGCAAGCCTTCACACCGCTAGATTGCACCCAAGCACGTAGAATGTGAAATTTTGTGTCTGGAAGATCCAAATGAGGTGATGAGTTTATTTTTCGAGCTTCATAAATCCCAATCTTCCTATCCTAGCTCAAATGATGTTGTTGCCAATTGGAGACTCCTTACTCTCAGTTAATTCAACACAAATATGAGCTTAGTCTTAGGTCTTCGTGATTTGTATGGTCCAATTTCATATAGTATAGTATAAAATGTGTTTGGAAGCAAAAGTATGATGTTCTAGAATTATGAAAATTTTAATTCACAGAACTATAAATGAGCAAAGAATCAGAACATATCTTGAACAGTATTCTTGGATAAGACGAAGCATTATAAATACACATTAATTAGTGGTCAGAAGTGTCACTACAGTTCTCAGTAAATGAATCTATGTTCCTAGCAGCACATGTACGCCATACGTGTGGATGGTCACCCGCTGACTCGTGAGATGAGGAAAGGAAGAACATTCGATTCACTTCACTGATGGAAACATCTTGAAGGCCTGGGATTGCTCCTTCAACGTACGGTTTGCTCTCTTGGCTTTTTGCATAACTGTCTGGAAAAGAAAAATCAAAATAAGAACTGCAAAACTAATTAACATATTGTGTTAAGTAATAGATGTATTGGACAGTGACATTAAATGTTTTACACTTTACAAATTTATCACTGTCCCATATATGAGTACAGAAATTAATGTAGTTTCAGATACACCAAAGCTAGCAGAAATCAGACAATTTATTCTAATCGCATCTTTGTTTTTCTAGTGTCTCTCCTATTTCCATTTGTGTCTTCTAAGCTCATCTTATCCAGAAGACCCTCTTCCTGTTCCTCAACCTTATTCCCACTAAACTGCTGAGCACCCAACTTTGCACTTGGTCCCTGTGTTAGTTGATATGTCAATGGTTCTCTTTCTTTAAGTGTTATCTCTCCCTTTAAATTTGAATCATCCCTACCAGTCAGTAACCAAATCTCAGCTCCACTATCCCAGCAAAGTACTGGCCTGTTTCTAACTTCCTCTTCCTCTCCAACATCCTTAAATGTGTTATTGCTTCCCAAGGCCATTTATAGTTTTCTGCAAATCCATGTGTGAATCCCTTCATTGGTATGACAGAGATAGAAACAAAGTCACAAACAATATCCGATAACAAAGGTAAACTTACCCTCCTCATCATTCTGAAACTGTCAGCATCCTTGACAATGCCATCTTCCTCAAATCCCTCTCTGCTGTTGTCCAGCTAGATGGAACTGCTCTAATCTGGTCCCATATAACTTCTGCCAGAGTATGAATCGCAATGGATTTTCTTCCTACTTCTGCCCCACTATTTCTAGTGGTATCAAAGAATTTATCTTTGGCCTCCTCCTGTTTCTCTTCTACATGCTGCTCCTCAGCAACATCATCAAGAAGGACAGCATGAGCTTTCAAATGCAGAACCAACTCTATCTCACTAATCTTTACTCCTGTTACTAAATCATCAAACTTATCTCACATGTAGTAATGGATGAGCAGAAACTTTATTTGATTAAATGTTGAAAAGACTGAAATCATCATTTTCAATTTAATAGTTGCCAAAACCCTTATTTATGCTTTCAGTATCTCTGGATTTGACTAATCCAACATACTTCTGGCTGGTTTTCCGTTTTCAGCCTTAACTTGCATCATATCCACTCCATCTATTACCCTTCTGGGTTCAAATCCCATCTACTCCAGAGGTGTTCAATTACACTTCTGAACAGGATCATTGAAAAATATCAAACGTAGATAGGGGCAAACTGCTTCTACTGGTAGGAGAGTCAATAATTAGTCATAGCTATGAAATCATTTGCACAAGAATGAATGGGGAGTCAACAATAAAAAAATTTGTACAGCAAGTTAAAATACAGAATATACTGCATGGTAGAGGTCAACTCATAAAAACATAAGAAATAGGAGGGGTAGGCAATTCATTCCACTGAGCTGCTCTGCAATTCAATAAGATCATGGGTGGTCAGATTGTGACCTTAATGCAACTTAGCTGCCTACTCACAATAACGCCTGACTCCATGGTTGATCAAAAATCTGTCCGATTCATTATAGATTCAATGTCCACTGCTCGCTTTGGAAAATAATTCCAAAGGCCAATCTCAAAGAAGAAATTCCTCATCTCCATCTTAAATGAGAGATCCTTTGTCTTTAAATAGTCTCCCCAGGAGATTACCTCACAATGGCAAACTTCCTCTCTGCATCTACCCTGTCAAGCCCCTTCAGAATATTTCAATTCAACGGTAAACTTTTAAAGAATTTTGAATAAATACTTTATAAAGATAAAATGTAGTTCTTTAGTATGACGAAGTATAATTAATCAGATAGATTAATTTCAAACAGCCATGACATACATTGGACCAAATGGCCCCCTTCTGTGCTATAAGGTTCTGTGAAGTCATGGTATAATGACTTCATTTATTTCATTTATAGATGTAAAGGAGATGCTTATTTCAAATGAGTTAAGGTCTAAACTGTCCTAATTCTGCACTATGAGAACAAAAGTGAAAATATCATATCAGTAAAAAGGGGGATACCATGAGGCCAGGATGGAGGACTGCACTAAAGATATTGTACTTTGAACTTTACTTTCTATGTTATATTCTTTTGGCAACGTAGGTCACTGCAACCAAAGACTGGGCACACAAAACCAAAGAGTACTTTCAAACTTGGAATTACCTGATTCTTGTCAGAAAATCAAACATTCAGCATAAATTTTCATTTTACAAAAAATGGTTGATTTAAAATTAAATGAATCATTCCCAATAGAAGAAACAAATTAACAAGTTGTTCAATGATCATATCATTCCATGACCATTTCTAGTACTGGTTTGATTTAAATAGTTATTCCCCCTGTTGTGATGTTCAGACTCACCTGTCACAGTATCTACTGAATCCAGTGGAGCCGTGCTCATCATGTTAATTCCACAGAGTAAAATGTATGCAATCACTATCACAACCAGGACATAAATGGGTAGGGCCACAGCCCAGTACCTGTGAAAAATGTTAGTAATGTATTAAATATTTGTGGTGGTGTTATAACCAGCTAAATACACAGAAAATTTACATTAGATTAGATTAGATTCTCTACAGTATGGAAACAGGCCCTTCAGCCCAGCAAGTCCACACTGACCCATTCCTCTACATTTACCCCTGACTAATGCACCTAAACTATGGGCAATTTAGCATGGCTAATTCACCCGACCTGCACATTTTTGGACTGTGTGAGGATGCCGGAGCACCTTCAGGAAACCCACGCAGACACGTGGAAAAATGTGCAAACTCCACACAGACAGTAGCCCGAGGCGGGAAATGAACCTGGGTCCCTGGTGCTGTGAGGAAACAGTGCTAACCACTGAGCCACCATGTCGCCCTAAATTTCTTATATCTTTCCTTTAAAAATAAAACTGTAAATGTCAGGAAGATAACGTGAACAGTTAACTCTTTTACTGATTCCTTTTTTTTCCATTTCTACATTTACACTTCTTGACATATTTTCAGAAAACATACTTCAGGCAAAATAATGACAGAAGCTAAGGCATTATAAAATTACTGAGTCACGTCAGAGAGTGAAAACGTTGGTACATTACTATAACTAAAGTAAATAACTTGCACTTACACAATTTGTTTTAGTCCTCATGATGTCACAACATGTAACGTTAGCCAATTAATTACCATTGAAGTATTAGTTTTGTTTGTACAGAGCAATGTCCCAAACAGAAATGCGTTAAGTCCTCCCACCCACACCAACTAATTCTGTGTAAAAATGTTGGTCAATGGAACAATGCTAAATGGAAGCAACATATTTTGATGCAAGATATTTCTGTGGCAATGTTAAAATCTCTATACTGGGAATTTTTTTTAAAAAGGAAGGAAACCCTTATGGAAACATGTCTTTAATACTATTTGAACCTGGGATCTTTCTGGGAACTGAGACAACCATAGTATTAAGTGAGATACACTAATGTGGAGCCTCAGTTGTCATTAAAATATAATTTTCACTGATACTTACTTCTGCGGCCAGTAAGTGAGACCCACTGAATGTAGCCAAGGTTCTGGAACGTAAGCCCATACTAAATACAGAACTGTTAAACAGAAAAAAAACCATTGCAAAAAAAAGAGAATATGTATCATGATAATGACCCATTTCATCAACTTCCACTTACACACAGGTTTAAGCAAATTTCATCCTGCCTTGTTAAATATTTTCGGTATAACTATAACTGACTACTAGACTTAACCAATATGATTCCTGTTATCACTAACACTGCTTACTCATAACTTCCCCCTGTCACGGCATAGCGAAGGCTTATCTCATCCTTACCATGCTGGATATTGCAATGTGCAATGAAATGTTGGTCTTCAGCAACAAAACAAAAGGCTTGTTGTAAAAGATTGTTTTGGAAGATTAATGATGTGGATCAGCCAGTTGTAACCTCAGCTGTGAAGTCCCTAATGCCAAATGGCCTATTATTGTTATGAACGTTTATTTTTGCAGGGAGAATAGTAGGCAAATCTAAAGCAACAAATGTAACAAACAAGGAGTTAAGCACTTGGAAAAAGGGGAGAAAACTAGCAGAGAAATTGATGAGAATAAGAATGATATCAACTCTCTCCTCTCCCTTAGACCCCACTGACATTAGTCATAGAAGCCACAGGTTTGTCATGTATTATGGAACCAGTTCATGCCAGATCAAGTATCTTGCAGAACAAATAATTAGAACAAAGAAAATTTATAGCCCAGGAACAGGCCCTTCAGCCCTCCAAACCTGAGCCGATTCAAATTCACTGTCTAAACCTGTCGCCCAACTCCAAAGCATCTGTATCCCTCTGCTCCCCACCTACTCGTGCATCTGTCCAGACGCATCTTAAATGAATCTGCCGTGCCTGCCTCTATCACCTCTGCTGGCAATGTGTTCCAAACGCCCACCACCCTCTGTGTAAAGTACTTGCCGGGTGTATCCCCCTTAAGCTTTTCACCTCTCACCTTGAAAGCGTGACATCTCGTTATTGAATCCTTCACCATGGGAAAACGCTCATCTCTATCTACCCTGTCTATACCCTTCATGATTTTGTGGACCTCAATCAGGACCCCCTCAGCCTCCATTTTTCTAATGAAAATAATCCTAACCTACTCAACTTCTCTTCATAACTAGCACCTTCCATACCAAGCAACATCCTCGTAAACTTTCTCTGCACCCTCTCCAAAGCGTCCACATTCTTTTGGTAATGTAGTGATCAGAACTGTACACAGTATTCTAAATGCGGCCAAACCAATGTCTTGTACAAATTTAGCATGACCTGCCAGCTCTTGTACTCGATACCCCGTCCGATGAAGGCAAGCATGTCATATGCCTACTTGACCACCCTATTCACCTGTGCAACAACTTTCAGGGTACAATGGACCTACACTCTCGGATCTCTCTGCTCATCAACTTTTCCCAAGGCTCTTCCGATAACAGTACAATTCACTCTAGAATTACACTTCTCAAAATGCATCACCTCACATTTGTCTGGATTGAACTCCATCTGCCATTTTTCCACCCAACTCTCCAGTCTATCTATATTCTCTTGTATTCTTTTGACAGTCCCCTCTGCTTTCTGCTACTCCACAATCTTCGTGTCATCTGCAAACTTGATCATACCAACAATGCCCTCTTCCAGATCATTTATGTATATCACGAACAACAGTGACCCCAGCATTGATCCCTGTGGAACTCCACTGGTCACCTTTCTCCATTTCGAGAAACTCCCTTCAACTATTACTCTGTCTCCTGTTGCTCAAACAGTTCTTCATCCACCGAGCTAGAACACCCTGCACACCGTGTGACTTCACTTTCTCCATTAGTTTACTATGGGGAACCTTATCAAATGCTTTACTAAAGTCTATGTATACGACATCTACAGCCCTTCCTTCATCTATCAACTTGGTCACTTCCTCAAAAGAACTCTATTAAGTTGGTAATGCACGATCTCCCCTACACAAAACCATGTTGCCTATTCTTGTCCAAATATAGATAGATTTTATCCCTCAGTACCTTCTCTAGCAACTTCCCTACTACTGATGTCAGGCTCACTGGTCTGTAGTTACCTGGAATATCCCTACTACCCTTCTTGTACAGGGGGACAACGTGAGCAACCCTCCAATCCTCCGGCACTTCACCTGTATTTAAGAATGCTACAAAGATATCTGTCAGGGCCCCAGCTATTTCCTCTCTCGCCTCCCTCAGCAACCTGGGATAGATCCCATCCTGTCCTGGGTATTTGACCACCTTAATAACCTCTAGCCTACCCAACATATCTTCCCTACTTATGTCAACGTGATCCAGAGTAATCAAACTTCTATCTCTAATCTCAACATTCCCCTCTCCTCAATGAACACTGATGAAAAGTGATCATTCAGAATCTCACTCATTTTCTCAGGTTCGACACACAGCCTTCCTTCCTTATCCTCTAGTGGATCAACCCTTTCTCTAGTTACCCACTTACGTCTTATATAAGAATAAAAGGCTTTGGGATTCTCCTTAATTCTGCTCACTAAAGCTATTTCATGACCCCCTTTTAGCCTGCTTGATTCCTTGTTTAAGACTGGCCCTACTCTCCCGATATTCCTCCAGAGCCATTCTGTTCTTAGCTGCCTGGACCTTATGTATGCTTCCCTTTTCCTCTTGGCTAGTCGTACAATTTCTCCTGTCATCCACAGTTCACAAATCTTGCCTTTCCTATCATTTGCTTTCAATCAGACATGCCTATCCTTCACTATCTTTAACCTATATTTGAAAGCCTCCCACATATCAAACGTAGACTTCCTTTCAAATACCTGTGTCCAATCCACATTTCCCAGCTCCTGCCTAATTTTGATGTAATTGGCCTTGGCCCAGTTTAGTACTGTTCCCTTAGGACCACTCTCTTCTTTGTCTATGAGTATTCTAAAACTTACAGAATTGTGGTCACTGTTTGCAAAGAAATCGCCCACCGCAACTTCTACCACCTGGCCTGGCTTATTCCCCAACACCAGGTCCAATATGGCCCCTTCCCTCGTTGGACTATTGACATACTGCTCTAGAAAACTCTCCTGGACGCTTCTTACAAATTCTGCCCCATTCTGACACTAAGTGCATCCCAGTCAATGTTAGGAAAATTAAAATCTCCTGTCACTACTACCCTGTTGCTTCTACACCTTTCCATAATCTAGTTACCTATTTGTTCCTCTACCTCATGCTCACTGTTGGGAGGCCTGTAGTATAGCCCCAACAATGTAACTGCACCCTTCTTATTTCTCAGCTCCGCCCATAATTCCTCACTACTCAAGCCCTCCATAGTGTCCTCCTTTAGCACAGCAGTGATATCATCCCTGACCAGCAATGCAACTCCTTCCCCCTTTTACTTCCCTCCCTGTCCTGTCTGAAGCGTCTACATCCTGGAACATTTAGTTGCCAATCACGCCCTTTCTTCAACTAAGTCTCTGTGATTGCAATTCCCAAGCATTCTCGAATTATAACTTTTCTGCAAGCTTCAAATTGTTTTTTCAAGTTTATTTAGATAGGACCATCTCTCAGGACTTGTATAATCAACAACAAGCTAATCTTTTACAATAGGGACAAAAATAAAGACTATTCACAGCCAACCACATTTGTGGCACTAAACCAAATGCATGTAAATCTAGTGCACTTAATGTTACTTACTGAATGCAAACTTTGAGGCGAGGAACAAGACAAATCCATAAATTGCCCTTTCAGGTAATGGTGAAGGGGAGTTTACCACCATTGTTCATTTCTGATAAAGAAGAGTTTGTTTTCACTGAAAAATATCCTTGGGAGAGACCTTGTAACATCACATAACTGAACAGCTACAGTCCAAATGAATTCACACATTACAGAGAAATTCTTCACTTAACATGGTAGCTTTATTCCTGAGGAGTAAGACTTACAATGAAACAACATTACACAAAGCAAATTTTCCCATAAAAATTAATGTATAAACTGGAGTTAGATTCTTTTGGATAATTTGATACATTACCAAGTATTTATTGCTGACATATGTGTAATAATACAGAAATACAGCCACAATCTAATTATGGAATCATAATTACAACCCATTTATAAAACAAAGAACTGGAGATGGTGGAAATCTGAAGCAAAAATAGGAAGTGCTGGAGAAACTCAGCAGATCTAGCAGCATTAATGGAGAGGAAAAGGGCTAATATTTCAAGTCCAATGATAAACAGTTACAGAACTCAAAATGTTAACACTGTTTTTCTTTCCATAGATACTGCTAGACCAGCTGAGTTTTTCCAGCACTTTGTTTTTGTTACATTAAACACTCATGATTTGTGAACTAACTTATTGCTGCTACAGAAAACAACACATTATACCATCTTACAAACCCACTGAAGTCTCTCTATAACCAACCCTCAAAAGCTCACTGCCAGGTTTTAAAGTTTATTGCTTCCACTTGTAATTGACATTTATATTCAATCTCAGATTTTAACTCTCATTGTTATAATCCACATATATATTGCACAATTGTTTTCCTTTTAGGAGTTAAATAAAATAGAGCTACAATTGAAACTCCCTTTCCCATGAGCCTCAGCCCCAAACTGTACATGATTATCCCCTTCCACACTAATACGTTTCATGTTTCAGACTGAACATCCTAAAGGCCATTTAGAAACTTAGAAAATAGCTGCAAGAGTAGGCTATTCTGCTCTTTAAGCCTGCATCATCATTCAATATGATCATGGCTAATCATGCAATTTCAGTATTCCATTCCCATTTTTTCTCCATATTCTTTGATGCCTTGAATTGCAAGAGCCACATCCAACTCCCTCCTGAATATATTTAATGAACTGGCCCCAACAGCTTCATGTGGGAGAGAATTCCACAGGTTCACAACTCTTGAGTGAAGAAATTCTTCCTCATCTCAGTCCTGAATGGTTTACCCCAGTCTTATACTGTGACCCATTTACTTAAAGGTCAGAAACTGACAGTTTTATTTAACTATCAGACTGGGTTCAAACCAAACTAAAGTCACTGAGGTGCAAATATATTTTAATTTCCATGGCATTTTAAAATTTTATTTAAATGTGTAAAGCCGTTCAGTTTTTTTTAAAAAGAAAAATGCGTTTTTGCTCTGTACTATTATGAGGCAAAGGCTGTAGCATGCTCACCCCGAAAGAATAACAGCAAACTTAGTTCAGGGTTCAGTCCAATTAGCAAGTGGACAATTTCACTGAAGCTGAGCCCATGGTCAAGGGGAAATGTTAATAAATCATGTCAACAGCAGGCTGGCTGGACAAGTGCATTGACAACTAGACTGCTCAGCTCTCGGTAATCTTTATCTGTAAAGATCCAAACTGCCACTGACTCTACTCCACCCCTGGCCTTTACCCAAGCACTTAACAAAATACCAATTATAAATCTCCCTCACTCTTATCTTTCACTTTCAATTGAATCCTGTACCGACGAGAGTCCCAGAGGGAGCGCGGCCAATTCCCACATCTCCCATTCTTTTCTCTTACCTACAAACACTCCTGTTTAGTGCCGTAAAAGGCCAGGCCGCGAGTTTGTAATTGGAAGAAATCTCAAATTTTTAAGAAAAAATAAAACCTCTGCCATCAGCATCCGCCCCGCACCAACATGGCGGCACTTCCTGTGCATGGCGCATGCGTCAGGTTCTGTTCCTGTTGTTTAGTGAGACACAGGGTAATCTGAAATATTATAAGAGCACTGCAGATGTTCTGGGCACGATGCAGTGATATATAAGGACTGCAGATATTGCACTGAGCGTCATACAGTCATATAAAAAACACTGCAGATATTGCACTGGACATCATTCCGTTATATAAAACAATGCAGAAATTGTGCTGGACATTATGCAGTAATATACAAACACTGCGTATATTCCACATGCATCATGCAATAATATACACCACTGAGCATCTTCAACACATTGCACAATATAAAGCAATCGACAAAGACTGCAGATATTGCACAATGCAAATCAGACAAGCTGACCACTGTAGAGCTATAAATTGCAGATATTGAACTCAGGACCATAGAGGTTATCTTGCGCAGCAGCTGTGTAACATTGGCTTAAGTGCAATGTGTGGTTTCTTTTCATTTATCCATGGGAAACTAATGTTGTTTGTTCGGCCAACATTGATTACCCATCTCCAATTACCTTGGTAAAGGTGGAGCAGTTGCCTTGTTGAGCTGCTACAGTCTTTGAGTTACAGGGATATCCACAGTGTTGTTGTGTTTGGAGTGCTAGGATTCTGCTCCAGCTATAATGAGTGAGATATTTCTAGGTAGGGAAAAAGTATGATTTGACAAGGAATTTGCAGATGTTGGTGTTCCCATGCATCTGCAGCCCTTGATGGTCCAGGTAGGAGAGGTTGATAGGTGGTGGACAGTATGTGAATCATTTTAAATACTGCAAAAATAATGTATGTTTCAGCCATGTATAGAGGACTCTGTTCATTAGGGCAAAGTGGACAAAAGCATGATATTGTTGATATCAGGATACAGCAGCAGTAGCAATATATTGGTATTTACTTTAATTAAAATTCACAATATCTGTGACACTGGCATTTTCTGCAACACCAGACTGATTCCTGGGATGGCAGGACTGACATTTGAGAAGTGACTGGATCTATTAGGACTGGACTCACTTACAAAAATAAGGGGACATTTCATAGAAACTTAATAATTCCAACAGGACTTGACAGGATAAACGCAGCAAGGATGATCCCAATGACCACGGAGTCCACAACCAGGGGTCACTGTCCAAGAATACAAGGTCAGCCATTTAGCACTGAGGTGAGGAGAAATTTCTTCACCCAGAGTGTGTTGAGCTTGTGGCATTCTCTGCCAAAGAAAAAGCAGTTGAAATCAAAAATTGAATGTTTTCAAGAGGAGGTAGATATAGTTCTTGGAGCTAAAAGGATCAAGGATATGGGGAAAAAGTGGGAACAAGGTATGGATTTAGACTATCAGCTATGATCATAGTGAATGGTGGAGCAGGCTTAAGGGGCCCAATGACTTACTCCTGCTCTGACTTACCACATTTCAATGTTTCTATTCTCCAGCTAAGAGGCACATGCCACAGAGGATCAGGTATAAGTACATTTCACCATTCCCCAGCAAGCTGTCAGGAACCAATGGAAATGCCACAATGAACATTATCAATCTTTTTATATTCTTTCTGAAACTGCATTTGTGCTCATCATTTTGTTGTGACTAGAAGAACAGTAAATGCCTAAAATCTGTACTTTGCTCTCCTGTTATCAGGTGCCTTGCTTCAATCCCAGACCTGTGGTGCTTGCTGATCCCAGTATTGCAGTTTTGTCTTCGGTGCTCACAAGCCAGTGTAATAAATCAAACAGGGTTCCCACTCCAGTGATCCTGGCAGGCATAAACACCATATAAAGATCTGTTCATATTCATGTGTGATGCATACGATGGTTGAATAATCTGCTAACATTTACTGCCTGGACTTGCACAGAAATAAAATTCGCAAGTGTGTGGTTTAAGCAATTAATGAATCCAAAGGAAGAATTGCTTAATTAGAGAAGGAAGCTTCAGGAAGAGGAATTTGATTTGGCAAAATATGTGTGTATTTCAATTTAGAGAAGACCTTAAATATGAACGTTCCCACTTTCCCCAGCTATCACTAACATCGTTATTCAAATTTCTACACTTACTACTGCAAGTGAATATCTGTTATTGCTGCAATTACTCAGCACTTACCTTTTAATGGAATTTTGGTCCATTACAGCAGAAGTAATCAATAATGGAGTCTGTGCTGTGTAAACAGAAAGTGTTAAATACTTTCAACCCAGCCAGTGAAGATTTGTCCAATAGTCACCCTCGTCTAAGTATACAAAAACTTAATAGCATATCTGGTTCCCCTGCAGTGCTCCATTACTGAGGCACAAAACGTGATGACACATATTGCACTGATCTGTGATAAGCAGGGGGTCTGAGACCAACAAGAAAACTAAAGTCAGCAAAAGTTCATCATTGCAGTTGACCTTTGTATGCCCTGTGGACCATCCTGGTCAATGGAATGTCAGAGGGTCACTGACTGGTCAGTGCAACAGAGAAAGCAGAGGTCCCAGCCAGGAAAAGACAGAGGATTCTTCAACTTTAATAATGACTATATTAAGCTGCAATGGTGAATGGAGGACTGAAACAGCAGCTGATCTGCTAGTTTAACAGTAAATCATGCTCTCACACAAACAAGTTCAAATTCCACCCTTTCAACACGTTGGAGGTTGAGATTATGTTTTCGTTTTAATTACCATTGAAACCAGATCAGACATGGCAACAATATATGTGCCACTGTACACATATTTTCACATATTTGGAGGCATTTTCAGTGAAATACTCAGCTATTATGATTGCTCTGGTGGAAATTAAGAAGCATTCTACCACTCCAAGCCATAATAAACAATTAGTTCCACTCAAACTGTACAGTGAAAATTCTTACTAATCCCACATAACAGAAGAAGTGGCCATATACTGAGTGAGGTCATTACAATACTTAGGATATTGGAGTTTCTTTCTGCGTGACAGATCCAAGTTAGTTGCAGACTGAAAGCTCAGCTTGGGTGAAACTCAGAACAGCACGAAACAGAGCTGCACTAAACAACTAGACAGAGAGAAGACCTATGTGGTATGCAGGTGTACAGGGGACAAGTTGCAGAGATCTTCTATAGAGTTCCAAGGAGTTTTATTTAGCGGTGCACACTTGAAGGGTCAAAGGGCCTGTTCTGTACTGTATGACTCTGTGACACTGTCACGGATGCCAATCTCCAACCAATTAGATTCCCACTACTTGATATCAAAAAATGGCTTAAGAACTGGATACTTCAAAAGGCTATGTGGCCTAACACCATGCTGGCTATACTGACTTGTAGTACTGACATGCCACACCTGTATGAAGGTGGATAAATCGCCTTGTCCTGACCAGATTTATCCAAGAACATTGCAGGAGACTAGAGAAGAAATTCTGGGGGCTCTGGATAATATTTTTGCATCATCTGTTAACCACGGGTGAGGTCCCAGAAGAGTGGAAGGTAGCAAATGTTGTGCTATTATTCAAGGGCTACAAAGAAAAGCCTGGGAACAACAGACCAGTAAGCCTAACATCTGTGGTAGGTAAGTTACTTGAGAAGATTCTGAGAGATAAGACATACATGCATTTGGAAAGACAGGGTTTGATTAGGAGCAGTCAGCACAGTTTTGTGTGTGGGTGATCAGAGTCAAAATGTGAGGTTCTGGAAAAGCACAGCAGGTCAGGCAGTATCCAAGAAGCAAGAGAGTCAACATTTCAGGCATAAGCACTTCATCAGGAAGGTAGGGAGGGGGAAGGGGGCTGAGAGATAAATAGGAGGGTAGGGGTGGGGATAAGAAAATTTATTAGAGTTCCTTGATGAAGTGACCAGGAAGGTTGATGAGGACAGGGCAATAGATGTAGCCTATATGGATTTCAGTAAGGACTTTGATAAGGTTCCACATGGTAGGCTGCTCTGGAAGGTTAGATTGCATGGAATCCAGGGGGGAGCTGGGAAATTGGATACAAAATTGGCTTGATAGTAGGAAGCAAAGGGTAATAATGGAAGGATGCTTGTTGGACTGGAGGTCTGTGACTAGTGGAGTGCCTCAGGGGTCAGTGCTGGGCCCATTGCTGTTTGTTACCTATATCAATGATTTGGATGAAAATATACAAGGCGTGATTAGTAAATTTGCACATGACACTAAAATAGGAGGTATCATGAATAGCGAAGATGATTATCGGAAATTACAGCAAGACCTTCATCAGCAGGGGAAATGGGCCGAGAAATGGCAAATGGAGCTTAACATAGATAAATGGGAGGTCTTCTATTTTGGGGGTCAAATCAAGGTAGGAATTTCATGGTGAATGATCGGGCCTTAAGGAGTGTAGTAGAACAGAGGGACCTTGGAGTTCAGGTGTACAGTTCTTTGAAAGTGGAATCACAGGCAGACAGGAGTGAAGAAAAGTTTTGGCACACTGACCTTCTTCAGTCAGGGCATTGAGTATAGAAGTTGGGAAGTTATGTTGCAGCTGTACAGGATGTTGGTGAGATCGCAGTTGGAGTATTGTGTTCAGTTTTGGTCACCTTGTCATAGGAAAGATGTTATTAAACTGCAAAGAGTGCAGAAGAAATTTACAAGGATGTTGCCAGGACTCAATGATCTGAGTTATAGGGAGAAATTGGACAAGCTAGAACTTTTTTCTTTAGAGCATAGGAAGCTAAGGGGAGATCTTATAGAAGTGTATAAAATCATGAGAGGCATGGATAGGGTGAACTCACATAGTCTTTTTCCCAGGGTTGGGGAATCAAGGACAAGAGGGCATCAGTTTATGGTTAGAGAGGAAAGAATAAGAGAGAACCGGAGAGGCAACTTTTTTTTTAAAACATAGAGGGTGGTAGGCATATGGAATAAGCTGCCAGTGTAAGTGGTTGAGGATTAACAACAGTTAAAAGGCATTTGGACAAATACATGGAAAGGAAAGGTTTAGAAGGATTTGGGCTAAGGCAGGGAAATAGAGTTAGGGTTGATGGACATTTTGGTCGGCATAGACCAGTTTGGGCCAAAAGGGCCTGTCTCAGTATTGTAGGACTCTATGACTCCATGGCCCTGAGCCAAGCTGTTCCAATACAATGACAACACTAGCATTCACCCAACAATGTAGAAAACTGTCCAGTATGACATGTACACAAAATTAGAATAAATCCCAGAGGGCCAATCACTGCAATATGTTCTATTCCACTCATGATCATCAGCAAAGTGATGGAAGATGTCTTCAACAGTGCTATTATGCAGTACCCTGATCATTGATTGGGTTCAGTTAGGGCCACTCAACTCCTGCTGTCATTACAGCCTTGGTTCAAATATGGACCAAAGAGCTGAAGTGCAGAGGTAACAGTGACAGCAAAGCTTCCATTATCCAAGTGTGGAATCAAGGGCCTTCACATAACTGGATTCAATGGGAATCGGGGGAAGCTCTGCTACTTGGAGTCATTTCTAGCACACGGGAAGATAGTAATGGCATTGTTGGAGGTCACTGAGCTTCAGGACATCTCTGCAAGAGTCCTAGGCCCAAGAATCTTCAGCTGCTTCATCAACAACTTTCCCACCATCAAACAATCAGAAGTGGGGATGTTCACCAATAAATACACATGTTCAGCACCATTTGCAACTCCTCAGATACTGAAGCAGTCTACACCCAAATGCAGCAAGACATGGATAAAATCCAGGTTGTCTGATAATGTGGTAAGTATCATTTGTGTCAAACAATTACCAGGCAGTGACCATCTCTGATAAAAGAGAACTTAATTATTGCTGCTTGACATTCAATGGCATTACCATCACTGGATCCTACATTGTCAACATTAACGAGTAACTGAACTGGATTAGTGCAAATACTGAGCAGGTCAGAGGCTGGGAATCTTGCAGCAAGTAACTCACCTGCCCACCATCTACAAGGCACAAGCCAGGTGTGTGAAGGATTACTCCATACTTGGCTGGATGAGTACAGTTCCAACAACACTCAAGATGCTTGGTACCATCCAGGACATAATAGCTTGTTTGGTACCACATTCCTCAAACAGTTAACCTCACTTGCATGGATTCTCAGTAGTGGCATTGTGTACCATCTACTAGATGCACTGCAGAAATTCACCAGGGTTCCTTCGACAGCACCTGCCAAACTCTTGAACACTATCATCTAAAAGGACAAGGGCAGCAGATACATGGGAACACAACCAACTGGAAGTTCTCCTCCAAATCACTCACCATCCTCACTTCGACAAATCACGGAAATGTCACTTCTACAGAGAAGTGCAGAAGAAGGCTGTTCAAATGAGCATCATTACTTACTGCAATCTCCTGCATTTTCCCCATTCCTTTGCACATTACTTCTATCCAGATGATCAAACAATGCCTCACCTACGTTCACCATACTTTCCAGGCAGTATTTTCCATATATAACAATTTAAATTTTTTTTTTCCTAACATCATATTTCCCTCTTTTGAAAATCACTTTAATCTGTGGCCTCTGGTTCTTGATTCTTTTACAAGTGCAGAAGTATCACCCTTCCTTCAGTGTCATGGAATCAAAATCCTGGAACTCTCTGCTTAACAGCACTGCTGGCATACCAACACCTCACAGACTGTAGCGACTCAAGAAGGCAGCTCACAACCACCTTCTCAAGGATAACTAGAGACAAATAATAAATGTTAGCCCAGCCAGTGACAAACTTATTCCATTAAAGAATTGCAAATAAGTTCCCTTCCAATCTCATCAAATTCAAATCTGAATTAACCTGAGTATTCTGATCAATTACAACAACTTTGTTTTTATATTTTCAGGCTATGGGTAATACTGCAATTTGCATTTAATATTATTCAATAGCAGTTTTGCAAATGTAGTAGGAATTTTACTACAACTGGGAGGCTTGCTAAGTCAGAAAGTATATTGAGGGTCAAATAGGTGGTGAAAGCAGGAGATTCAGGTGGGTTAAAACAACAGTCTTCAGTTGGATTTTTACAATAGTGATCATACTTTCTTGTACCAGTCAACAAGCCATCAAATTTATCAAACACAACCCTCTGAATTGCTTAGACAGTGACCTAACTACCGTTATCATATATTTTTCCAGTGCAAAAAATGCGACCATGATTGTGCCTGTGACGTCATGCCAGCATAACAATAAATTTTAAATCAGCTGTAAGATGCAACAAAACACAGCAAGAATAATAATTAGTCATTGTGGACTGGTTACTTGTTTCCTGCTTGGAATGAACTTAGATACAGCAGACATGATCGTTTTCGTACCCTCACTCAGGTGCAACTCTCACCTTTTGTGCTCATGGACTGCAATGCTCCACCTAGTGGTCATGATGTGGAGGAGACGATGTTGGATTGGAGTGTACAAAGTTAAAAATCACAACACCAGACTATAGTCCAACAGGTTTATTTGGAAGCACCAGCTTTCAAAGCACTGCTCCTTCATCAGGTAGTTATGGAACAGGACCATAAGACACAGAATTTATAGCAAAGGTGACAGTGTCATGCAACTGAAATGATATATTGAACAAACCTAGATTGTTAAGTCACACACACACACATTCTTACATACCCTCACACACATGCAGACCCTCTCTCATATTCACACTCTCTCATACACACACATAAATCCCCCCTCCCCCCCAACACTCATGCATACACCCTCTCACAGGCTGTACCCATATACCCATCACACTCACAAACTTTACCAAGCTTGCACACATGCAAGCACACTCTCATGTGCAATCACACTCACATACATACGTCTCTGGGATGAATTTGTATTTGCAGAATTATATTTGCTCAAAAAGCACACAATCTGCAGGCAGTCAATCCATGTAATATTTTGTAAATTCCACTTTGGAAATAGAACCAGCCTGACTCAAGACTGGGATACACACAGACTCTCACCTCATCACTTTAGTGCATTGCTCGAGCTGAAATGTCACTTTTTAAAATATAAAACTTTAAGTTATCTTGAGAATGTGACTTAAAAGTTCTGGGATTTACATATTAATGAACCAAGAGCTGCAACCCATTCTAAAGATGAAAGACTTAACAACAATCTAGTTTTGTTCAATATATCATTTCAGTTGCATGACACTAATCTTGTGTTATAAATTCTGTTTCTTATGGTCCTGCTTCATAATTACCTGATGAAGGAGCAGTGCTCCGAAAGCCAGTACTACCAAATAAACCTGTTGGACTATAACCAGGTGTTGTGTGATTTTTAATTTTGTCCATCTAGTGGTGGTGTTGCCCGCAACTACCAGAGCATTAAATATGGCAAAAGTTAGTAATTTGTTCCGTAAAGAAATTCTGGTTTTATGATTCATGGGACTATCAAAACCTTTTGATTCCCTGTGTATTTTATTTTCACTTTCCAAATGCTATTCGCACTATAATAGCACCTTTCACACTATTAGAAAGTCCTTTATCAATTAATCATTTAGAGAATGCGATTGTAGTATTACTTTGACAAAAACAGAAACAATTCTGTTCTATTCCACAAACAGCAGCCAATTTAATGGGGCATTGGTGACAAGTCATGAAAGAAATATTACCTTGTCAGTGAAAGTAAGCAAAGTCACCAGAGTCCCAGAAGATGATAGGACTGCTCTCTCATTAGAAAGAAATGACTAGTAGTGGGATTTACCCAAGGGTCACCACACCTCAGGCAAGGGGTGAGGTTGAGAAGATGGGGCCTTCATAATAACCTCAGCGGTGGGAATTGAACCTGTGCTATTGGTGTCATTCGGCATTGCAAATTAGCTGCCCATCCAACTGAGTTAACCAACCCCCACTGCCTCATGCAATTGCATAGTTCCCTGCTTTTTGTTTTTTTGACTTTTATGTTAAAGGGAATGGAGTATAAAAAGATGGAAACATTGCTAAAGCTATATAAGGCACTTGTTAGATCACAGCTAGGAATGATGCAAACAGTTTGGGGCCCCTTAACTTAGGAAAGATACTTTGCTATTGAAGGCCATTTAAGGTTCACTAGGTTGATTCCAGGTGTGGACAGTTTTTAATCTGAGGAGAGGTTGAGCCTGTATTCATTGGTATGTAGAAGAATGAGAGGCAATCTTATTGAAACATGTAAGGTTCTTAGAAGATTTGACAGTGTAGATGTGGAGTGGTTGTTTCCCCTTGTGGGAGCGTTTAGGACTAGAGGGTATAATTTCAGAGTAAAAGGTCACTCATTTATGACGGAGATGAGGAGGAATGTTTTCTCTCAGTGAGTAATAAGTCGATGGAATTCTTTACCACAGAGGTGTGTCAAGGCTGAATTATTAAGTCTGTTTAAGGTTGATATAGACAGATTTTTAATCTGTAAGGGAATCAAGAATGAGGATAAGGCAGAAAAGTGGAGTTGAGAATTATTAAGTCAATCATGATCTCATTGAATGGCACAGTAGATTCAACAGGCCGAATGGCCTAATTCTGCTCCTCCACGTTATCTCTTGAATAATTGATGTGCTCTGCATCGGATAGCACTTCTGAAAGTTCAGTGTTCATTAACTACTGAAATTCTAACCCAGATTGGGAGCTAAAGTCACTTTTTATTATGTTATTTATGCTATACAAATACAGCTGTTGTTGTGTGCTTCAAAATAATAAACCTTTGAGCTAGAGGATTACCACACTGAACCATCCTCACATTGCCTGCTTTTTTTGTCCTATCCTTTGGCACTTGGGAATTGGCAACACTCCAAAATTTCAACCAATTCACGACCTTGGATATTGAGCATTAATGTGCTATTTGGTTATGGGGTCATCACAGATCAATTCAAGTGTACATTTGTCACATTAATTTACAAAAAGACTATTGATTTGTAAATTCTATCATCCAATTTCATACTTTGATGGACTGATTTCTTTTAAAAAGGATCAAAAGCACAGACTTCAAATAGCTACAGGTGTTACCTGATTACTCAAGTGACCAAGTTTCATCATGGATTAGACAATAAACAGCCAAACTGAAATTAATATTTCATCTAAAGAAGACAAAACCAGCTAGCAAGCCTGACTGGGGAGGTACAAAAAGACCATCATTTCTGATATTGATTTATATTTCTACGAGAAGGTGCACATTTTGGAGATAGACCTTGTCTACAATTTTTTTTTTTGATTAGATTACTTACAGTGTGGAAACAGGCCCTTCGGCCCAACAAGTCCACACCGCCCCGCCGAAGCGCAACCCATCCATACCCCTACCCCTACATTTACCCCTAACCTAACACTACGGGCAATTTAGCATAGCCAATTCACCTGACCTGCACATCTTTTTTTTTGGATTGTGGGAGGAAACCGGAGCACCCGGAGGAAACCCACGCAGACACGGGGAGAACGTGCAAACTCCACACAGTCAGTCGCCTGAGGCGGGAATTGAACCCGGATCTCTGGCGCTGTGAGGCAGCAGTGCTAACCACTGTGCCACCGTGCCGCCCGCAATTAAACTAGCCTTCCATAGATAGTATGTACAAACAGGTTTGTTCTTCAAGGGGCTATTTTTGCCAGAGCAGACAGAGACAAAATTCAGAATGAAGCACCTGGATACAAGCTGAAAAATGTTGCTGTGTCTCTCAAGAAGAAAAAAAACCGCAGTGAGCATACTGATTAAAGAATAACATCATAAAATAGAAAACTCAAAGGAATATTCATTGTTGTTAATGATCAAAGACACCAACTAAATGAACGTGGTTTCAGGTTAAAACCATATTCCTCAGGCCATCCTAAGATCTTTATTTATTCTTTTACCTTCCTTTGTACTCATCACATTTCCCCTTTAAGCAGAGTCTATGACATTTTTTGGTTTGAAGAGCTGTGAGAATTTTAAAAATTGAAGCGTTGACAGACTGGAGAGGTGAGGCCAGCATTATTAATCCAGAACCCCAGGCTAATATTCCAGGGAACATAGCAGATGGAGAAATTTGAATATAATTTAAAAATCTGGTAATAAAAAGCTGGTTAAATGGCAATCGTGTAACGACTGTCAATTGGGATAAAAACACATCTGGTTTATTAATATCCATCAAAGAAGGAAATCTGCCATCCGTATTCACATGGACCTATGTGTCACTCCAGAATCAACAGCAATGTGGTTGACTCTTAAGTTTCCTCTGGGCAATTAGGGTTAAGCAACGGCCTACATCCCATTAACGAATGAAAAACAAATGCAGGTCAGTGAGCACAAAAAGTGAGGTGGGGGGTGGGGTGTGTGGGTGTGTGTGTGGGGTGATGTGTGGGTGTGTGGGTGTGAGTAGGTGTGTGGGCGGGTGTGGGTGTGTGTGTGTTATGCAAAGTGGGGGGGCGGGGGGGGGGGGGGAAGAGATGGTGGAACAGGATCTGATATGCAACATGTACATTAGAGTTTTTGAATGTGTTTATGTGAGATGGGAAGTGGGAGGTCAGCCAGGAGACATTGGAAGAGACAAGGTTTAGATATAACAGAAATGCAGTTCTTTCAACAGCTGATGAACGAAGGGTGGATGGAGGTTGGCAAAGTTACTGACAGCAAGTAATCTTGGTGATGGATTGAACATACAGTTGGAAACTCATCTCAAGGTCAAGTAAGTTGTGAAGGTTGCAAATGGTTTGGTTACCCCTCAGACAGTGATCAGCAATAAGGATAGAATGGTAACTAGGGAACAGTGTTTGTGACAAGGATGGAAATATTTAACTAGTGGAAATTCGCAATCATTCAAGACCTGATATTGAACAAGCAGCATGTCTAATCAGAGACAGTAGAAAAGTTGAGAGGGAAGAGAAGATATTTCTAGACAGATCAGCTGAAATGGCTGATCTTACTTTCAAATGAATATCTCTCATTAGATACTTGGTTTATGGGCAGGAAATAGCGAGTGGGATAAGGGGTTCTTTTTCAGGTTGGCAATCCACAGGAATCAGTGTTGAGACTGCAACTGTTAATATTATACACTCATGATCTGGAGGAAGGAAGTGAATGTATTGTTGTCACATTCCCAGATGATACAAAAATAGGTGGAGAGACAGATCATGAATGGGATACATCAGTTTACAGAGAGATATTGATAAGTTAATTGGACAAAAAGTTGGCAATTGGAATATAATATGGGAAAATATGAAGTTGTTCATTTTGGAAGGAAGAACAAAAGTGCAGGGTATTACTCAAATGAAGAAAAGCTGCAAAAAACAGGACTTGGGGGTACTTGTGCACAAAGCACAGTGAGCTAGCTCAGAGATGCTGCAGGTAATTAGGAAGGCTAATGGAATGTCAGTCCTTATTTCAAGGGAGTTGAAGAATTAGAGTAGGTAAGTCTTTCTGCATATGCACAATGTACTTGTGAGATCACTTCGAGAGAACTGTGAGCGGTTTTGATCCCCTTATTAAGGGAAAATATCATTTCATTACAGGCGGTTAAGAGAAGGTTCATGAAGGGATTGTCCTATGAGCAAAGACTAAACAGATTGGGTTTCTACTCACTGAATTTGGAAGAATGAGAGGCAATCTCATTGACACATGGAGGATTCTTAAGGGGCTTGACAGGGTAAACACTGAGGATCTTTTGACTCAAATGAAAAGTTTAGTACCAGAGGGTAATAAAGGAGCACCAATTCAGTCATAGAGTCATAGTGAAGACTGAGATAGAGTCATCGAGTCGTAGAAATGTACAGCATGGAAATAGACCCTTCGGTCCAACCTGTCCATGCTGACCAGATATCCCAACCCATTCTAGTCCCACCTGCCAGCACCCAGCCCATCCTATTCATATATCTATCCAAATGCCTCTTAAATGATGTAATTGTACCAGCCTCCACCACTTCCTCTGGCAGCTCATTCTATATACGTACCACCCTCTGCGTGAAAAAGTTGCCCCTTAGGCCCCTTTTATATCTTTACCCTCTCACCCTAAACCTATGCCCTCTAGTTCTGGACAACCCCACCCCAGGGAAAAAAATCTTCTCTATTAATCCTATCCACGCCCCTCATAATTTTGTAAGTCTCTATAAGGTCACCCCTCAGCCTCCAACACTGCAGGGAAAACAGCCTCTCCCTATATCTCAAATCCTCCAACCCTGGCAACATTCTTGTAAATCTTTTCTGAACCCTTTCAAGTTCCACAACATCTTTCTGATAGGAAGGAGACCAGAATTGCATTAATATTCCAACAGTAGCCTAACCAATGTCCTGTACAGCCGCAACATGATGTCCCAACTCCTGTCCTCAATACTCTGATCAATAAAGGAAAGCATACCAAACACCTTCTTCACTATCCTATCTACCTGCAACTCCTCTTTCAACGAGCTATGAACCTGCACTCCAAGGTGTCTTTGTTCAGCAACACTCCCTAGGACCTTACCATTAAGTGTATAAGTCCTGCGATTGCTTTCCCAAAATGCAGCACCTTGCATTTATCTGAATTAAACTCCATCTGCCACTTCTCTGCCCATTGGCCCATCTGATCAAGATCCTGTTGTAATCTGTGATAAACTTCTTCACTGTTCACTACACCTCCAATTTTGGTGTCATCTACAACCTTACTAAGAGTATCTCTTATGCTCGCATCCAAATCATTTATGTAAATGACAAAAAAAAAGGAGGACCCAGCACCGATCCTTGTGGCAATCCACTGGTCACAGGCCTCCAGTCTGAAAAACAACCCTCCACCACCTCCTTCTGTCTTCTACCTTTGAGCCAGTTCTGTATCCACATGGCTAGTTCTCCCTGTATTCTGTGAGATCTAACCTTGCTAATCAGTCTCCCATGGGGAACCTTGTTGAACGTCTTACCGAAGTCCATATAGATCACAACTACCACTCTGCCCTCATCAATCCACTTTGTTGCTTCTTCAAAAAACTCAATCAAGTTTGTGGGACATGATTTCCCACGCACAAAGCCATGTTGACTATCCCTAATCAGTCCTTGCCTTTCCAAATACATGTACATCCTGTCTATACTGGTCTATAGTTCCCTGGCTTGTCCTTCCTACCCTTCTTAAACAGTGGCACCATGTTAGCCAACCTCCAGTCTTCCGGCACCTCACCAGTGACGATCAATGATACAAATATCTCAGCAAGAGACCCAGCAGTCACTTTTCTAGCTTCCCACAGAGTTCTAGGGTACACCTGATCAGGTGCTGGGGATTTATCCACCTTTATGCATTTCAAGACATCCTGCACTTCCTCCTCTGTAATATGGACATTTTGCAAGGTGTCGCCATCTATTTCGCTACCCTTTTGTCCTTTATGTATTTGTAAAAACTCTTTGGATTCTCCTTAATTCTATTTGCCAAAGCTATTTCATGTCCCCTTTTTGCCCTCCCGATTTCCCTGTTAAGTATACTCCTACTGCCTTTATACTCTAAGGATTCACTCGATCTATCCTGTCTATACCTGACATATGCTTCCTTCTTTTTTCTTAACCAAACTCTCAATTTCTTTAGTCATCCAGCATTCCCTATACCTACCAGCCTTTCCTTTCACCCTAACAGGAATACATTTTCTCTGGATTCTTGTTATCTCATTTCTGAAGGCTTCCCATTTTCCAGCTGTCCCTTTACCTGCGTACATCTGCCCCAATCAGCTTTTGAATGTTCTTGGCTATTACCATCAAAATTGGCCTTTCCCCAGCTTAGAATTTCAACTTTTAGATCTGGTTTATCCTTTTCCATCACTATTTTAAATCTAATAGGATTATGGTCGCTGGCCCCAAAGTGCTCCCCCACTGACACCTCAGTCACCTGCCCTGCCTTATTTCCCCAAGAGTAGGTCAAGTTTTGCACCTTCTTTTGCCGGTACATCCACATACTGAATCAGAAAATTTTCTTGTACACACATAACAAATTTCTCTCCATCTAAGTCCTTAACACTACGGCAGTTCTCATCTATGTTTGGAAAGTTAAAATCCCCCACCATAACCACTCTATTATTCTTACAGATAGCGGAGATCTCCTTACAAGTTTGTTTCTCAATTTCCCTCTGACTATTAGGGGCCTATAATACAATCCCAATAAGGTGATCGTCCCTTTCTTATTTCTCAGTTCCACCCAAGGAACTTCCCTGGAGATGTGGAGGAATTTCCTCTCTCAAAGCGTTGAGTGTCTTTGGAACTCCTTGCCACAGAGAGGTGTGGGGGCTGTGTCCTTGTGTATTTCTAGGACTGAAATAAATAGATCCTTGATCAGCAGGGGAATCAAGAGTTGTGGGTGAAAAGCAAGCAAGTGGATCAAAGGAACGCCAGATCAGACACGCTCTTATTGAATATTCCTATTTCTGATGGTCTTTTTGATTTCAGCAAATTGTATCAAGAATAACAGATACTTAGTTGGTGTCTTGGATGATCAGTAATAGTTACTATTATTATCTTTTGAGTTATTGTTATAAAGTCACAGTGTTCTGTTGCTCCTTTTAAGTGCAATACACTTCTGCAATTTCTATTGCTACTAAATACTTCATACAAGTTTAAGCCCTTACTGTTTTGCTTACAATGTACCACTGTCTTGATTTGTTGTTTGACATGGCATTTCAAGAGAAATATCAAATTCCCTGCTGGAATGAACAGAAGTGAAATAAAGCTACCATATATGATTGCTATCTGTCCACAATTTTGAAAGTCAGTCAGCCCCCATGCAAGAGATAATCAACAGGACTCTAACAGTTTTATTATTGGTGCTAGAATTCATTAAAAAAAGAAGAAAATAAAGACCGTACTTGTATATAGCATGGTATTTGGTAGAGAAACAGCCCAAATATTCTCAGAAAATGATACCCATTGCCCATTTGTAAAGACCCATTTTGCTCCTGACTTGAAGAACGATGAGATGAAAGATTGGTTAATCTGTTTTAATAGATGTTGTTAAAGAAACAATGCGGGTCAGGACTCAAGGAATCTTGTTCTTCAGGCTTTTTTTTTTGTTTTGGAGTGGGGGGGGAGCATGGTGGATGGGATCCTTCTGCATGCACACAACAGACAGCTGGAACTTCAATGTAACATTGCTGTTGAAGAATGACACCCTCTGACCATGTCACACTCCCTCAGTGAGGTACTAAAACATCACATACACAAAAACCAGAGCAAAATGACAAACGTCACCTTTAAAAACTGGAACATAACTGTGACAGAAAGGCAAGAAGCCAAAAAGGTCATCTTCTTCTCATCACGCTGTAGAATCATGCCATACAGAAGAGGCCTAACCGCCCATGGAGTCTGTACCATCAGAAAAACATTACTATCTACCCTAATCCCACTTTGCTGCATTAGACCCTTGGCCTTATATGTTAGGAATTGCTTACCCAAGAATTGCTTACCCAAGCACTTACAATGCTTGTGAGATTTCCTGCTTCAACTACCCTTCCAGGTAGTGCATTCCAGAGGCCTACCATCCTCTGGGTTAAAAATATTTTCCTCAAGTCCCTACTAAATCTCTTGCCTTTCACTTTAAAGCTTTTTTCCTCTTTAAAACATTCTCTCTTCGAAGCTAAAATGCTCCATCCAATGAGCATCCTAGTGAATCTCCTCTGGACCCTCTCCAGTGCAGTCACAACCTTCCTGTAGTGTGCTGTTTAGAAGTGCACACGTTACTCCAGCCTGTGACCTAACCAATAATTTTGTACAGTTCCAGCATGACCTCCTTGCTCTTATTATAGTTGCCTCCACTAATAAATGCAAGTGACCGATATGCCTTCTTAACCACCCTATTAAGGCAAAGTGATGGCAGAGTGATATTATTGTTGGACTGTTAATCCAGACACCCACATAATATTCTGGGGACCCGCGTTCAAATCCCACCATGGCAGATGGTGGAATTTTAATGCAATTTTTAAAAATCTGGAATTGAGAGTCTAATGATGACCATGAATTCATTATCAATTGTTGGAAAACCCATCTAGTTCACTAATGTCCTTTAGGGAAGGAAACTTCCATTTTTATCTGGTCTGGCCTATGTGTGACTCCAGACCTAGAGCAATGTGGTTGACTCTTACCTGCCCTCTGGACAATTAGGGATGGACAATAAATGCTGGCTTGCCCAGCAACACCATTACAAATAAAGAAAAACCACTTCTCCTGCCACCTTCAGGGATGTGTGGACAAGCACCCCTAACATTCTCCTTTTTTCCGTGAGCTTCCTAGTGTTGTGCCATTCATTGAGTACTCCCTTGTTTTGTTCCTTCTTCCTAACTTTGATATCCAAATTACATCTGTCACAGTTATTAGAATTATCAACTGCCATATTATTCCGATTCATATTTATTTGACTTTTAGGTATATTTCATATGATTTAAAAATAAAGTTGTGCTCAATTCAAAAATCCGTGACATTAGTGGCCGTTTTCTAAAATGAGGGTTTTTTTTGTGAAAGAGAACCTTACATAAGGGCGATACCGTCTGTATTTAAACCACATTCTCGTCTATAGAATCTCACGTAATTCTGACGGTGACGCATTTTGTGTAACGGCCAGAGGTGAAGTTGGTGGGGTCGGGGTTTATCAAGGAGCAGTCGGATTGTTTAAAGCGAAGAGACATGTCCGGAGTCCAACTGTACGTCTCCAGTGTGTCATCATCGAGAGAGGTAAATACAGTCCAGTGAACACAGGAGGCAGAAGGTCGCCGGAGGCAGTGTAACTCATTGACACATTCACCAAAATATCACCCGATTGTTAATTTCATATTGTTAGAGACATGCCTTTTAAGCACTGTTGACATTAATTAACTAAACTAGCTAAATGACGAAACGAACTAAATTATATAAATTAGTTTATTCCAAGTATTTTGAAAATGATTTCTGCTCGAATTAATCTTATAATTAGTCGGTGAGTTCTATTCCCTATTTAAAAAGGTACATAAAATCTGGGTTTCTCCATTCTCTCTAATCCGTGACCAGTCATAATTGTTTTCGAGACAGTATTAAATCTGATAAAACTTTCGCCAGGCTTCAAAAAGACATTAAAGAAAAGCATCAATTACACTGGTCAGCTCTTCTATACTCAATCATTTGGCAGGAGTTGCCCATATCCAGTAGAAACTTCTTGAGTTTAAAATTAAACGAAAGCGCTGAGATTTCTCCCAGTCGAAAGGGGGCCCTTTAACATTCACATTCTCTCAGTCCAGCACACAAACATGATCACTTCAAACTCTGGCGCACTGCGCAAACCTTTATGTAAGTGAAACAGTAGCACTAATCCATCAAACCTAGAAATCCCCAGTTTGACCGCTGATCTCGGAGACAAATCGATTTCATCCAATTGACCGGTCAGTCAGTAGGGAATTCTATATTCCGTCCAGTGATTCAGAAAATGCTGCTGTTCAACACAAAAATGTAGCTATCCCATTTTTTTTCCCCACACCCTTCTCTTGTTACATAGTGCAGCAAATCATTGCAGTTTCAACTTCAATTTCAGCTGTAATTCCCCTTCTCTGAATCAGCGGCCAACGCAATTTGGTATGACAGATGGTTTAAGAAACTAAGAGCCCATAGAGAGAGGATCAGACGGACATTGTCCAAAGATCCTTGAAGACAGCAGGGTTGGTAAGGTGGTTAAGACGACATATGGAATACTTTATTAGTTGAGACATTGAAAACAAGAGCAAAGAACAATGATGGAGCTCTATATCAGGCTAGTGAGGCCACAACGGCAGTAATGTGTGTAGTTCTGGTCACTATACTATAGAAATGATATGCAGTGGAAGTGGTTAAAAAGATACTACCTGACCTGGAGCATTTCATCTACAAAGATAGATTGGAGAGCTTGGTGTTATTTTCCTTCGAGTGGAGAAAACTGAGGGGAAACCAGATTCAGGTGTACAAAGTATTGAGAAGTATAAATTGGATAGATAGAGAGAAACTTGTCCCGTTAATCAAGGATCCTTAACCAAGGGCCATAAGTCAGAGACAGAAGGAGACCATTCAGCTGACCAAGTCTGCACCACCATTCAACAAGATGCACTCAGTCTTTTTTCCCAGGTTTGGGGAATTGAGCACGAGAGGGCATCAGTTTAAGGTTAGAGGGAAAAGAATAAAATGAACTGAACTGGAGAGGCAACTTTTTTTTAAAAAAGTGTGGTATACATATGGAATAAGCTGCCAGTGGAAGTGGCTGAGGTGAGTACATTAACAACATTTAAAAGGTATTTGGACAAATACAGATAGGAAATGTTTACAAGGGTATGGGCCAAGTGCAGGGAAATGGGGTTAGCATTGATGACATTTTGGTCGGCATGAACCAGTTTGGGCCAAAGGGCCTGTCTCCATGCTTGGGACTCTATGAGATCATCCCTGATCTCAACTTTCGTCGAATCAACTTTCCTGCTTTTCCTCAGGTTTTTAATCAATAAAGGAATCAAGTTTTATCTTAACCTTAAATATAATTAATGACCTAACCTCTGCAGTTGGCTGTGGTAAAGAATTCCACAAGTTCATTACCCTGACAAGAAATTCCTCCTGATCTGTTTTAAAAGGGTGACTCTTCTATGCGGTCTGGTCCTAGACTCTCCCAAAAGGGGAAACAACCTTTTCACATCTAACCTGTAAAGTCCCCTAAGAATACTGTATGTTTCAATAAGGTCTCTGCTCATTCTACTGATTTTCAATGCATATTGGCCCAACCAACTCAACCTGTCCCCAAAAGATGGTCACTTATTTCTGGAATCAACCTAATGAATCTTCTCTGCATTGCTTCTGACATGTCAGAAGCAAAACTTAAACAGGAGTCATAGTTTGTCATAACAATCTCCTTGCTTTTGTGGACTGGGGGGGGGGGCATTCTCTTAGGAATACTTAAATAAATTACCATTTTAATGGGGCAATTTTTGTTGACCGCCTCATAATTGAGAGTGATTATCAGAAATAAGACAGCAAAATCATTGCTAACACTATGCTTTTGAGGAAAAAAAATTCTAATTATCCTGTTCTGAGATGTTATTACACACCCCTGCAGCAGCTGAGACATGAACCTGGGCCCCTGCCTCAAAGGGTAAGGATTTTAGTGAGTGGGCTCCAGCTTATCACAGCTATTAAATGCAGGGGTTGGAGGTACAGAAATCAAATCCATCTTTCCATTTGTCTCTGGATTTAGCTGGAAGACCAATAAGTGCAATAAACAGGTTAGATTGAGTAGAGGCAACTTCCTTATTCTTAAAAGCACATCCATTAACATAATCCAGTAGCCTTAGATGATAATAACTTAGATGTCAGCCACAAATTTACCAGAGGTATTGCATTTGACTTCAAATTTAAGTTACGATGAACTTTCAACTCAAGCTGAAAGTTTATTACCATATTTTTAGCCACACCTGCTGTGAACTAGTCCCTTAGAGCCTGATCGACAAAGCAAATTAGCTTTCACTGAAAAGAGGAAAAAAGTCCCGAAAGGCAAAGAGGATAACTGCACCTCACAGGGTTGTGCCGAGTCATTCACAACAGGCTGATATCACATTTAATGCTCCTATAGGGTTGAACACTAACAGATTTCAATAATTCAATATTACACATTAAGGCCAAAAGGTAGTAATATTACAATAAATGCATTTTGCACTAGTGACACCATGACAAATATTCCTGGATGCATTATAAAACAAACTTGCCTTGAATTAAAATTAAAGGGCTAATGATTCTTCAGAGAACTTCAATACTATAACACTACTGCTGAGAAACTGTATACATGAGCTGTCTCTGGATGATATGCACCAAAGATGATTTTCTATTTTAATTCTTAGTATATTCTTCACTGGTCCTAGGTCAGATCTCAACAGTCAGAAGTGGAAAGAGTGTTGGAAATAAAACAAATAAACTACAAACTGATCGATGTTTCAGTCAGTGAAGAAATCCTGGAAGAGATGAGGAATAGGACAGGCAATCCCACAGCTCTTCCACCACAAATATTCAATGATGATTGCTACTGCGGGGTAAGAGATCTTTAATTTGTTGCTACAACCAATGAAATAGAAGACTGATTTTACCAAAAACTTATTTTCAATGGAGGATCAAATCATCAGATCTCAGCTTAAAGTTCTCCTGTCACACAGCAGAATATGGGTGGTAACATTAATGGGACAAAAATACTTTAGGAGATTGACACCACTCAAAAGTAGAAAAATTACCAAATCCAGACAGAATACATAAGTTACTGAGAAATGTAGGTTTTGAAATTGGGGAGATTGTAATCACAATATATTAATCCTTCTCAGTTTTGGAAATGTTGACAGAAGATTGAAGGATTGCAGGTATTACAGGCCCCATTGAAAAACAGCGATAAATCTGATCAGTTAATCGAATGTTAGTGGCAGTGCATCACATGTACTTAAGCATACAAGGTGGAAGTTTGCAAAACTCAACTACAGCAAATGGTGAGGACGAGATGAGACCAGGGCAGGAATATGATTGTCTGGTGACCTAATGTTTAACTCTTCATCTGGTCATTAGGTGTAGCTCTGCCCTAGATCACTCACTTGCTAAATCTTAATGTAACCACATATTTCAAGTTCAAATACTGGTCTCTACTGTTGTCCAATCTCCACAACTAACTTCAGGCCAATTAAGGGTGAGAAAAAGAGAAAATCAAGCATGTCTCAGTCCCCACCTGTCTCCTGGTTAAAGTTTTGATGTCAGTCTAGGCCACATTAAGTTTAGCTCTGACATTCACAGTGAGTGAATGCCCTGAAATTGCCCTTTCATTTCACATATGGGTACAGTAACAATGTGCAATGACAAATTTGAAATCAGGCCCTCATTATCAAATTCATGTTCTGGAAATATTGAACTGTTCTCAGTGAAAGGAACTGAGAAAACAGGAGTTGACAGCAATATGATATAAATTGTGGGATGAAACAAAATCATGGCTCTGTTTCACTTAGCACGTTTTTGAATTAATGTGCTTTAAAGCTGTTCCAACAGAATAAACAATACGACTTGAAACAATGTAGAACCAACACATGGGCATTGTCCGACCAATTGTGAAACATTTTGTAATTGATCCTCCATTGGTACATTTAGAGTCAGAGATGAACAGCATGGAAACAGATCCTTTTGTCCAACTCATCCATGCCTACCAGATATCCCAATCTAAATCTAGTCCCACCTGCTAGCACCCGGCCCATATCCCTCCAAACCCTTCCTATTCATATATCCATCTAGATGCCTTTTAAATGTTGCAACTGTATTAGCCTCCACCACTTCCTCTGGCAGCTCATTCCATGCACAGACCACCCACTGCGTGAAAAGATTGCCCTTAGGTCTCTTTTATATCTTGCCCCTTTCACCCTAAACTTATGCCTTCTAGTTCTGGACTCCCCCACCCCAGGGAAAAGACTTTGTCTATTTATCCTATCCATGCTCCTCATGATTTTATAAATCTCTATAAGGTCACCCCCCAGCCTCCGAAGCTCCAGGGAAAACAGCTCCAGCCTGTTCAACCTCTCCCTATAACTCAAATCCTCCAACCCCAGCAACATCCTTGTAAATCTTTTCTGAACCATTTCAAGTTTCACAACATCCTTCCAATAGGAAGGAGACCAGAATTGCACACAATATTCCAAATGTGGCCTAACCGATGTCCTGTACATCTGCAACATGACTTCCCAACTCCTGTACTCAATACTCTGACCAATAAACAAAAGTATATCAAATGCCCTCTTCACTATCCTATCTACCTGCGACTCCACTTTCAAGGAATTATGAACCTGCACTCCAAGGTCTCTTTGTTCAGTAATACTCCCTAGGACGATATCATTAAGTGTATAAATCCTGCTAAGGTTTGCTTTCCCAAAATGCAGCACCTCACGTTTATCTAAATTAAACTCCATCTGCCACTCCTCAGCTCATTGGCCCATCTAGTCAAGATCCCATTGTAATCTGAGGTAACCACCTTTGCTGTCCATTACACCTCCAATTTTGGTGTCATCTGCAAACTTTACAAACTATACCTCTCATGCTCAAATCAAAATCATTAATATAAATGTCAAAGTTGTGGATGCAGCATCAATCCTGGTGGCATTCTACTGGTCACAGGCATCCAGTCTGAAAAGCAACAGTCCACCACCACCCTGTCTTCTACCTTTGAGCCAGTTCTGTATCCAAATGGCTAGTTCTCCCTGTATTTCATGAGATCTAACCTTGCTAATCAGTCTCCCATGGGGAACCTTGTCAAACGCCTTACTGAAGTCCACATAGATCACATCCACCACTGTGCCCTCATCAATCCACTTTGTTACTTCTTCAAAAAAAAACTCAAGTTTGTGAGACAGGATTTCCCATGCACATTGCCATGTTGACTATCCCTAATCAGTCCTTGCCTTTACAAATACATGTACATCCTGTCCCTCAGGATTCCCTCCAACAACTTGCCCACTACAGATGTCAAGTTCACTGATCTATAGTTCCCTGGCTTGTCCTTACCACCTTTCTTAAATAGTGGCACCACATTAGCCAACCTCCAGTCTTCCAGCACCTAACCAGTGACTATCGATGATACAAATATCTCTAAGGGCCCAGCAATCACTTCCCTAGCTTCCCACAGAGTTCTCGGGTACACCTTATCAGGTTCTGGGAATTTATCCACTTTTCTGCATTTCAAGACATCCAGCACTGGACATCTTTCAAGATGTCACCATCTATTTCTCCACAGTCTATATCCTCCATGTCCTCTTCCACAGTAAACACTGATGCATTTAGTATCTCCCCCACCTCCTGTAGCTCCACACAAAGGCCCACCTTTCTGATCTTTGAGGGGAGTCAAGATTAGAGTCGGGCTGGAAAAGCACAACAGATCAGGCAGCATCCGAGGAACAGGAAAAACTCGACATTTCGGGCAAAAGCCCTTCATCAACAATGAGGCTGGGAGCTCTATGTCATTAGTTCTGATGTGTACAGTGACCCCCCTGCTGGGCCCTCTCCCCCTCGACAACATTCAGCACCCTCTGAGACACCCTTGATCCTGGCACCAGGGAGGCAACACACCATTCTGATTTTTCGCTGCTGGCATCAGGAACGTCCGTCTGTGCCTCTGACTAGGGATTCCCCTAACACAATTGATCTCTTGGAACCAGATGTACCCCTCATTGCACTAGAGCCAGTCTAGATACCAGAAACTTGGCTGTTCATGCTACATTCCCAAGAATCCATCACCCCCTACATTTTCCAAAACAGCATATTTGTTTGAAATGGCGATAGCCACAGAAGACTCCCTGCCTACCTCTCTTACCTTTCCGAGAGTTAACCCATCTATGTGACTGTATCTGCAACTTTTCTCCCTTTCTATAACTGCCATCCATCACATCCCCTTGCTCTTGTAAATTCCTCATTGCCTCTGTCTCTCCATCCAATCCATTTACTCTGATAGGATTCACAACCAACGGCATTTATTGCAGATATAATCCTCAGTAACACAAACTCTCCCTGAACTCCCACATCTGACAAGAAGAGCATATCAGTCTACTAAAGGCCATTTTTGCTTCTTTCAGTCTGGAGACCCAGAAAATAGCACTGTCTTATTCCTCTACAGTACACTGCTCCATGCTAACTTAATACTTATGGCTTATATTTTGAAGTTTAATCAAGAGACATATCTCAGTAAAACATAAGAAATAACCCACTCTATTCACTACTGCAGACTTACAGCAAGGTCCCAAGGCTACTCTTAAAACTATTTACTTATCTGTTACTGTGCTGTGACCTCTCCCAAACAGGTACCTCCAAGATTAGTTGTGAATTTCACTTTTTAAAATTTCCCCAGACACACTCTGATACACAATTTCAAACAGCAAAGGCAGTAACTGCGCAGGTTCACCTCTGTGTCAGTTAGCAGTGTGCGTTTCTCTCTCTCCTGCACAGACCTGACC
The DNA here is from genome assembly GCF_004010195.1 of Chiloscyllium plagiosum. Lineage (NCBI taxonomy): Eukaryota > Metazoa > Chordata > Chondrichthyes > Orectolobiformes > Hemiscylliidae > Chiloscyllium > Chiloscyllium plagiosum. The sequence goes on along the minus strand of NC_057721.1, from coordinate 61,606,852 downwards.
ATGTGCTGCCTTTGTCTGTTCCTCTCCCTTTTAAAAATGCTGTTGTTTTGCCTTTTTTTCTCCAAAGTTCCATAACAATGCAACAGCATATCAAACAGTAATTGCCACTCCTGGAATTTGAGGAAATCACCTCCAACAAGTCAAATACCTCAAATAAAAAGGAGCAGCCTGTCACAGTCAGAATTTTTTTCTGTCCTCATTTGTTAGAGGTTTACTCACATTTCACAACTAGTTTGTGGCAGGTTACAGATCACCAATTGGAGTGGAGACTATAGTGGGCAGGAGCAATGGAATGGGTGTACTTCAGGTCACATGGGGTAAAGTCACTAGCCACAATGGAAATTTTCACAAATCCTCCCTCATTCCTTCATCAAGAATCCAGAATCTACGTAATGGACATATTTAAGTTTCTGGCATCCAAAACTATTTGACTGCACCCCACCCATCAAATCACCAAATAAACAGTGAAATTGTTTACTGTGTTTGAATAATTACAGAAGCAGATGCATCAGTAAAATGAGCAATTTAACTTGTCTTTTAAAATAATGTAGGATTACTGGCAGTTTTATGATGCTGTGGAGAACGAAGAGATTGATCACTTTTTAAAACTGAAAGAGAAAGAGAAGTTTGACTGTAAAGTTTCAACTGTCTGCAATGAAAATTATACTGCGGAAGGCTGATACTACAGATGGTGCATTGCACAGCTGTGTTCATTTTCTGGTAAATATTTAGTCAATGATGATAAAACAATACAATTTAAATCACAAAAAATGTTGTCTCTAAACTGTATTGATGACCAGTCAGGACAACTAAAACTGCCGTAATTATTGTTTTCTTTCAATAAATGAAGGCTGAAATGGGCACTTGAAGTAATTAAACTTGCAAGGTTATGGAGCTGGAATCGCTTTAATTAGATTGTTGCATGACAAGCTGGCAAACAGTAATGGCCTAAATGGCCCCCGTCTGTGCCATAAATGAAACTGGGTGCCAGAGCTGAAGGAAAAGATCTCTTGAAGGGTTGTAGCACTGGCAGAACCCCAAGGAGCAAGTTTGAGCAGGGTTTTATTAAGAATCACACGCAAGAGATTTTGTGCATCACGAGTAACAGCAGCCATTGGGCTATTGCTCTAGAGTGCTAACTGGCAATGGCTTTAACCTTTGCTGTTTCTGCTATGTCCCTGTTAAGTAACATATACATACACAGCATTGTTCAGAATGGATAATATAATATAGGAAAAGGCAATATTTATGAAGATGTGGGGTTGGACAGTGTGAGCAGAGAAAGGGAGAGAGAGAGAGACACACAGAGAGAAAGTGTGTTAGGCAAAGAGATAGCTGACAGTAAACCAGAGAAGAAGAAGTTGACAATAGGACAATGAGTACTTGAAACGGGTTGGCTGAGCTGAAATCAGCCCAGTCATAACAGGACCTGGGTTAAGGGGTGGGTTAGGGACAAGGCTAAAATAATTGAACTCAATATTGAGTCCTAAACACTACAGGATTCCCAAAAGGAAAGTATGGTGCAGTTCTTCTTCTGCTGAGCCTTGCAGCAAGACCAAGATGGAGATATTGGCCAGGGAACAGTGTTGTGTTGAAGTGGCAGGCAACTGAAAGCTCAGGATCATTTTTGTGAACAGAAAATTCGTGAAGCAATCTGCGTTTCTTCTACCCAAATGTAGAGTGGACATGATTACAGTAGGCTAGATTGAGTAAAGTGCAGGTAAATCACAGCTTCACCTGGAATGTGTGTCTGGAGACTTGGATACAGAGGAGGTAAACAAGCAAGTGTTACACCTTCTTAGATTGTGTGGGAATTTGGGGAGGTGTTGGGAGTGGAGGAGCAGTGGATCAGAGTGTTTGGGAGAGAACAGCCTCTCTAAAATGCTGACAAAGGATGATGTGCTGAGATTCTCCTGCAATTTGTTTTGCATGTTACGCATCCACTATTCTTTGTTTTATTAAAGAGAAATGGAAAACTTGCTCATTAAGACAATTGAACAATTTAGAAAAAGCAGTCACCAGGATTAATAACATGCCATAGTTTGCTGTCAAAAAAGGGAAAGAATATCAGTGCTCACTATATTTATGCATGAATACAACAGCAACTTTGAATAAGGGTCAGATAGATGAGTAAGGTCAAAAGTTGATGTCCAAGTCATGTCATTCTGTTGCTAGCTTTTAAAAAAGACATTGGGTTGCCTGCCTCGCTATTCTGTTGAACTAAACATGAAGTTAAAACCTTCTCATTTTTAGTCTAAGTAACTATTTAATAATGTGATGGATGTTAATTACTGCAAATAAGCCACAATGGTGCTGAAAATTAATTGCTACAACTATGGAGCCTTTGTTCAAGTTTCAGTTCTGTTTGGATGCTGAAATACTGTGAAATTTAAACTTAATGTTTCATTTTCTATTTTCTTTCGCTTTCTTTCTCTCTTCCCTCTCCCCCCCCGAATTAAATGGTTTCCTTCCCCCTTGATTTCTGTTTCCATACCTGATTTGGCATTACATTTTCTAATTAATGAACAATTTCTTTCCAGTTCTTATGCTGTTCATTTGATGTCAATCTGATTCCTTCAAAGAGAAATAGTTTGGTTGCTCTGGTCACTCAGGTTCAAAGACATCCTCTTATCCTCACAGTCATTCTTGACTCTCACTTCCAGCAATTTAATAGTCAAAAATATGAAAGGGCGCACCCAATTAATGGCAGACACCGACAAATGCCCTCTCACAACACATTTTTTTAAACACAGATGATACCACTTTAAGAACTAGATCTATATGTTACATCTTTGGACAAATTATTACTTATGATCATCAGACCTCTGAAAACACCATATGAATGAGAAAAATGCATCTAGTTCTTACAACTGGTTATAAAATTCCAAGTTCATCATCCATATCAAGAAGTGCTTGATTCACTAAAATTATAGTGCAGGTATACTGGCATAAATCCTTAAAATGAAGATCAAACAATAGGGGATTTTACCAGGTCAGAGATTGTGTCTGCACCAGGGAAGACAGCAGGCTAAACAATCACAACTGCTCTACCATTCGTTCAGTTAGCTCTTTGTCTTACAGTAATTTCATTTATATCACAAAAATGTCAGATTTTTTGGTTTGTTTAATTTCAAAGCTGTTAAAGCTCACTTTAAAGGGTCAGTAGGTGAAGGTACTTCCTCATGCAAAATTAAAAATCAGAAGGTTCTCAGGTTTCATTCCCTCTACACATGGAGGTAGACAAGCTCTAACACAGCAGTACTAGGCTGCTGCTTTTAGTCTCAACGTCTTAGGTCAAGGAATAGAAAGATCTACAGTGTTCTTGGTTCCAACTGCCATTCACAGACTTATTTATTTGTTTCATATTGGCTGATGACCAGAAGGGGCACAGCTGTAATAATCTCAGTGTAAAATACTCTGACAAGACTTGTACATTAGGAACTGCATTTAATAAGCCTCGGGAGAGGAGAGAATTTGTTAAAACTTACCATGCTCATAAAGATCACAGAGAACACGGCTTTAGCTGATGTTAAAACAATTATCACTTTGCACATATTATAAATGAACATTTAAGATGCTTTGAATGGAACACAACATTAAACTGGAATTGCTGTAAGAAATAGTGAATGGAGGGACTAACTGAATGTGAATCTAAATGATCAAAATGTTAGATGTCTCCAATCTTCATTTTGTTATAATTTGCATATTGATGTAATGAGAATATTTATCTGAATTCAGGGAACAAGTCTTTCACATCAAACTAGAGGCTCATCTGCAAACATGCTGCTGTAGATCAGGATCTCTTCGGAACCCAGAGAATTAAAAGTTATTAAAAAATACTGACATTTGTAATTTTTTGTTATCCAAATACTTTTAAACACAAAGGACAAAGCTAAAAATCACACAACACCAGGTCATAGTCCAACAGGATTAGTTAGGAAGTCTCAAGCTTTCGAAACCCTGCTCCTTCATCAGCACAGGTACATGATGAAGGAGCAGCGCTCCACAAGTTGTACTTCCGAATAAACCTGTTGGTCTATAACCTGGTGTTGTGAGATTTTTAAACTTTGTCCACCTCAACCCAACACCAGCACCTCCACATCGTGGATACAGAAAGGAAATACACTAATGCCTACACCATTAAGTAATACTGCTGGGTGGAAGGGTATTCGTAAAATAGTTGTTGGTTTGCCTGCCGAACTGTTTGGTTTGAATGCATACTTTTCGTCACCCTGCTAAGTAACATCATCAGAGAGACTTCCGATGAGGTGTTGTTGTACTACTCTGTCCTTTATCTCACCTGGTCTGTTATGGTGGGTTGTGTCATTTCCGGTCCTGCACCACAGTGGCTCCTATACCCGGATCCATTTCTACAATGTCTGTTGAGCGTGTGTCAGTTTGAGAACTAGCCCTCTAGGAATTCCCGTGCGTTTTTTTGGTTAGCTTGTCCCAAGGTGGTTACATTATTCCAGTCGAATCGATGGCCCTCCTTGTCAGAGTGTATGGAGATGAGTGAGAGTTGATCATGTCAATTTACTGCTAGTTGGTGTTAGTATGTTCTGGTATCTAGTCTCCTTCTGGACTGTCCAATATAGAGTTTGTGGCAGTCACTGCATGGCATTTTGTATATTATGTTGGTTCTGCATGTTACAGGTATAGGGTCTTTTGTCCTTGACAGCAATTGGCATAGTGTGGCTGTGGGTTTATGTTCTACCAAGATCCCGAGTGGTCATAGGAATCTTGTCATTTCCAAGAAATTCCATGCAGTGACTGCCACAAACAACATTAGACAGAGCAGGAGGAGACTGGATACCAGAATTCCCTAACACCAACTGGCAGTAAAGTGACACGACCAACTCTCACGCATCTCTGTATGCTCAGATAAGGAGGGCCATCAGACTGGCGTAACGTAACCATCTTGGGACAAGCTAACCAAAGACACCCACGTGAATTCCTAGAGACCTAGTTCTCAACCCGGAACACTAATCAACAGACATGTAGAAATGGATCCTATATATGAGTGGAGCAGGACCAGAAATGAAATAACCCACCATAACAGACTGAACATAGAACATTACAGTGCAGGACAGGCCCTTCGGCCCCCGATGTTGCACCGACCTGCTATACCAATCTGAGGCCCATCTAACCTACACTATTCCATGTAAGTCCATATACTTGTCCAATGACGACTTAAATGTACTTAAAGACTGGGTGAGATAAAGGGCAGAGTAGTACAACACTTCATCGCAAGTCGCTCTGATGACGTTACCTAGCAGGGTGATGAAATGTATGCATAAAAACCAACCAGTTCGGCGGGCAAACCAACAACTGCATCCACATTCCAAACTACAAATATTCGCAAAAACTGTTTGTAAAGCTTTGAATGATAAAATGTTTTGGTGATAGGAACAGAGCACAAAGGAGGGGGGTTATTATAGCTTTTAGACATGGGAATAAAGAACATTATGGCTACATTTCAGAAGTAGCTAACAGAGTAGTATCATTTAGCTGTGAAGGTTGTTCCAGTAGTTCAAATTAGCGAGTGTTCCAGGCAAAAACCTCCCTAAAGGAGCACCATTCAGTTGAAGTGAAGATCTGATTCATTTTCCTAACTAACTTCAATGCAGTGAACTAGCAAGAGGCACAATCAGCAAACTATTCATAATGCTGTGGTTACTGCCCACCAGTGCGAGTCAAAAAAATCAAATTCAATCACTACCCACCACTGCCATCTTTAAAATTAGACAAGGGGCAAGTGGTGCATCAAATTTATGCACTCCACTCTTCCTTTAATATAAACTAATAAAGATAAGAACTGTCTGGTAGAATACTGGGTGAAATATTTACCTGATATCCTGAGAAAGGACAGAACAACTGTTTTTCAGGAGTCTTTCTCTCCCTAAGCAGACTTCCATTCACAACTGCTACATGAGGCTGATTAGAATAGTACACACACAAAACACAATGAGACAAGGAGCAACCCAGATCCCTGTTTTAACATGAAAGTGGTATCTGATGACTAGTTCTGGATCTTGGGATGGACATTTGAACACCAGCGAAAATGAGAGTCAATCAGGTCTTTCCAGGGAAGTTGTAGTTTAACCTATTTTCTTCTGCTTAAATACTGGTATAACACCAAAATGCTCTACTAAAATGAAATAAATCAGGTGAGGCAAGAAAAGAATACAAGAAGATTTTTTTTACAAAAATTCATTGCATCATTTACCAGTAATTACTCTCTCTCCAACATTCACAGTAACTGATTTTCAGTGAAGGGAACATTGGCAAAAAAAGGAAACAGGCAACTTGGCATAATTGCGAAAATGAGGCTAAACTTTGCAAACATTGGCAGTTCTTATGCTGAAGATAAGCTTCGATTTAAGGCTTCAACTGGCAGCTTCAGGGAGGAAAGTTTCAGGTGTTAAAGGGACGTATAACCATGCCGTATTGTGGGGAGTGCTTAGATCAGCTTATAAAAACCCAATTTTGCTTCTACAAAGTCCATTTGTTCAAGCATATAATCAGCTAATCATCTACGAACAGAAGGAAAAAGGTTGATTGTGAATCAATATTTGCAAGAAAAAGAGTAGATGTATCAAAGCTACTCCTTTATAGAAATCCATGTCTATTTCTGAATTGCAGATCTTCTTGGGCAATGCCAGCATTTTTTATTGAGGTTACCACAGGTGGTGCAATGTTCAAATTCTTCCACTTATGATTTCTTCGCAAGAGCTTCAGCTTCCTAAAAGAAGAGGTAGAGGATGGGGGAGGAGGAGGAGAAGAAAAAAACGGTTACTTAAACACTAGTATTGATACCTTTTATTTCAATGTAGTTTCCAGTGATGCCACTTGTTAAATGTATTCTAGGGCTTACTGCATAACAAGTATATTCTCCCAACAAAACAGGAATTCAAACTTATTGTAATGGACAGCAGTTCTTAATATGTGAATAAATTCTTCTGATTATTTGCTGTGTGAAAACAACAACAGTGAACATTTAAAAATTTCACATTTAATTGGATCCAAACATCTGATAAGTGCAATGTTTGGGTCTGGGCACAATAGGAAGTATAGAAAGGAGGACATCTTTCAACCAGATGTTTCAATCCCAGTAAAAAAGGTTCCTCAGTTTTATACAGACACAATTCTACAGTCTTCAACAGATCAATTAATATAGAAACTGCTCCGATTAGAAATAACATTGACAGATGAACTTAAAAATTAGAAACTGCTTTCACATGCTATCCATTTTAACCCTTTTGTGAAGATCCAGTCGAAACACTAACTTTGCACAGTACAGGGTAATCATAAGAGCTTTTGTTTGTGTTGTCATTAGCTCCAATAGTGATAGACCCTCACGATAGATTATTAAAATACTGCCATTAGGCAGATAGGTAGCTGAAGAACAAAGGTTACATTATTCAGTACAACACATCTGGAGTCTACGACACTGGGAACCTTGGAAACAAAACAGAGAAAGCAAATGCATAAACCTTGGGTGAGTAGAGTACAGGCACAATATGCAATACAGGTGCTAACATGCGATGCAAGGCTTAATCTAATTTCACACAAAAGAAGTTCTTCAAATGTCAAGCGATTATGAATGAAGGGAAATGGACAAGCTGACAGCCAAATAGCTATGAACATCAATTAACTCCAAAAACTCCATTCCAGCAGACTAGCCCTGGTAATAATGATGAAACTCTATGTAAATAAATCATCTACAATACAAATTCAGAAACAACCAAAACCCTTCAAATGGAGGATGCTTGGTGAGATTAGTCAATATTATGTAAAATATATACTCAGTTTGTTAGTTGTTTTACAGATCAATTGATATACCACCCACTGAGGCAAATTGTTATCTCAGATCCAAAAAGCAATGTCAACAGGCAAATCAATTATTTTTCATGCTTGGTCTGAATGCTTGAATTATATTCTTGTTACCTTAACCCCTTACAGATGAAATCATATAGAAGCATTAACATTTTTTAAGATTCATCCACTTCATCCTCTTCCTATTTAACAAATAAAGAAAAAGGAAAAATAAACACAAGGCAAATGATTGCAGTGTCAGAGACTATACATCCTGAATAAAGATCTTTCAGCCCAATGTGCTTGCAATGGTCATCAAGCTATCGGTCTATCCTCATCCCATTTTCCTGCATTTGGCCTGTATGTTATGGTGCTTCAAGTCCTCATCAAAATAAGTCTTAAAATGTCTTGAGGATCCCTGTTTCTGCCCACTCTTTTAGTGAGTTCCAGATACCACCACCCACAGTGTGAAAACTTGTTTTTCCACCTCAAATTCCCCTCACAGCTCCTGCTCCTTATCTTAAAACTGCACCATCCCAAGTATTGATCTGTCTACTATGGAGAAACGTTTCTCCCCATCTATGCCCCTCAATTTTGTACACATCAATCCTGTCCCCACACCCCTCGTCCTCAGCTCTGAGGAAAACAATCCCAGTCTATCTAGTCTCTCTTCATAGCTAAATCACTCCATTGCAAAGTTAAAAATCACACAGCACCAGATTATAGTCCAACAGGTTTATGTTGAAGCACTAGCTTTCGAGCGCTGCCCCTCCAGATCACTCCAGCACAGATAGCATGATGATCACAATGACACACAGTCAACTAATTATAACCTCCTTGCTCTTGTATTCAATGTGCTGACAAACAAAGGTTACCCAATATGCCTGTTAAGCACCTTTCCTACCTGTCCTTATGCTTTCAAAGATGTACAGACATGCACACCAAAGTCCCTCTGATTCTCTCCAATTCCTAGGGTCCCACCATTCTTAATGTATTTTCTTGCCTCGAAAAATGCACCACCTCACACTTTTCAGGATTAAATTCCATTTGCCATTGTTCAGTCCATCTGATCAGACCATCTATATCATCCTGCAGTCTCAAGGCTTGCCTCCTAGCTATTTACCTTGCCATCCATTTAAGTGCCATTGTGAAATTAGTTGAATGTAAAGCAATAAAAAGGAGCACATAGTCACCATTTAAACTAAGCATCTTAAAATACAAACAACCAAGATTATGAAAATAGTTAGATAACCTTTTTGAAATTTCTATTTGTTATAATTGGAGGAGTTTATACAAGTACCTCAGTCACTGGTTGTTCTTCATCCTCCTCCTAAACACATTAGAGTGTTAGTTGTGAAGAGCGAGAAAGAAAATGGAAGAGGAAGAAAGAAATGACTTAATTTAAAAAAAACAAAGTGCACAACAGAATCAAAGAAGACTTCAGAAAATCAAGGAGAGGCAAGGAAGCAATCGATAAAACTGCAGTAAAAGGAAATAATGAATATGGATAGAATAGTCCAGTATTCTCTTTCGGAACAGACTGATGCCACAAACATCTAGTTCTAATTTTACTCCCTCAAAAACACATTCAATCTTTCAGGTTGCAAACAGGGAAAGGAAGGGCACAGGTGAACATTTAAGTGTTTGACTGTTCAAATTTCTTCTTTCACAAACTGAATAGTTTGTTGACTATGGCTCATGCTTTGATTTTGAAGAGCATTATTCAGGAATACTTAAAAGTTTAGACATGCAATTAACTCATTAAGTTTGCAAACTAATAATATGAAAAAAAATTACATACTCAAGGGCAGACAACTCCTAGTTATCCCAGAACTGTAAAGTCAATGTATCGTAGTATATTTAAAACACTTTTTGTGATAGGCTGGTGGCTGGGGCAGGTGTGCAAGCTTCATTATTGCAATGGAATAATTCTAGAAACATTACTTGTATTCTTCAGTTTTAATACCTTTTCGTTTTCAGTTTTCTCTAGACTGAGCAATCAGGACATGGAAATTTATGATTTTTCTCTAGACAGATGAAGATTACTGGATGCCAAGTCTAGCACCACAGCTGCCAAATGATTAAGATCAACTGGATATAAAACCTTAATCCTTGCTAGTCTTTGTGAAGTAGGATTTAAATCTATGTTGTTAAGTAATCATCAGGGAAGCTTCAAGTTTAATTTTAATCCCATTCATTCTCCATTGAAGGATAATTATACATACTAGACTCTAACATTTTCAAGGAATGTTCCTTTGGTAAACAATGATATGACTTTACACATTATTGATATGCTCAGTGACTACATGCATAATGAACATTTGGACTGATAAGAAAAAAAAAAATCCAGAAATAACATTCCTCCAACTACCATGAAGTCAAAAGAGTGTATGGTTATTTTAAGAGAGAGGTGCCTTTTCTAAGCTGAGAGGTTGTGACAGCACATGTGTCTGTGACTAGCTGACAGAGAGCATGCTGAGAATTGATAATATGTAACAATCAGCTTGGAATTGTGTTTTGATGTTAAGGCAACCGTTTTTGAATTTAACCAATTAATTTAAATAATGTTCAGGATACCAAAAATCAATTAAATTTGAATATGATTTTGATTGGTCCAACATTGTCAATACAATGAGAGGGTGAAAAAAGGGCTTTTTGAAAATTATTCAGAGCAACAGCCATCGAACACGAGAGCATTTATCATCTGAAAGGCCTCTCAAAGAAATCTCTCAAAGGCACCAAAAGGTACCTTTTCCAGTAAAAGCAGTAAAAAAAAGTTAAGACAATGGTCCAGGGAGAAAACAGCAGAATTGGAAGGACGGAAGGAAGTAACAGACTCAGAAGACCAGAAGGAAGACAGTATAACAGACTGTACGGACTTTGACAGATTAAGTTAACTTAATGTGTAAAAAAAAGTTAAGACAATGGTCCAGGGAGAAAACAGCAGAATTGGAAGGACGGAAGGAAGTAACAGACTCAGAAGAAAGACAGTATAACAGACTGTACGGACTTTGACAGATTAAGTTAACTTAATGTTTAATAATTGAGATATTGGAGCAGCATTTTAATAGTTGGGGTCAGATAGTGATTAGTTAAGAAAAAGGAGGCTTGGGTTTGTTAATAGTTTTTGTTTAGTCTTCACTGTTAGCATTAAGTTGTTTTTTATTTAGACAGTGGAAATCGGGAGTTTTCTTTCACTCACACTTGTAGCAGATTACAAGGCGAAGAGAGCTTTTCTGGAGTATTAGTTTTAATTAGCAGAGGGTAACACTACCAAGCCAAAAATAAAGTATGCTCTTCTCCTTCATGCATTTTCAGAGTGTTGAAATGAAGACTCCTGCAGTGTTTATTCCAACTTAGCCTTTTAGAATGACTCAATCTTTTCTTGATGCAATCAAAAACCCGGGGTTCATCACCTACTATCTGATTCCTGATTTAACTCGAATTATAACCGATTTCTATCAAATGTAGCAATAGCCAATGCCATGAGGCCCAGTTCTTCAAACAGAATTCTCAAGTAAAACTCATTACAAGCATTAATGCTAATCATTAAGGTAACAGTTTACACGAGTATTATCAAAAGTATATTTCAAAGACAATCCATGGAACAATGCCATTGTCAGATTATTGATTCAAAACGCTTTTTCCCTCAAATAAGTAGAAGAACCATGTGCGTACATGGTATTACCCCATAAAAGCAACAAATTGCTCAAAGTTCTAGATGTTGTTATCTGGCAACAGTATATTCTGATTCAAAGGAATTAATAATTGTTCAATAACGTATCTGTCATGAAGATGAGATGGAAACACAACAAAAGATGATGTTTAGTATGAGGTGATGAAAACTGATAACCCATGTAACAGATTATCTACCTCCGTAACAGGTTGCTCTTCTTCATCCTAAACAAGGAAATTATAGACAAGTGGCTAAGTAATTGTAATTAACAAAAAGTAAAAGATTTTGATTAGTCAGAGTGAGATAAAGACAAAGACATGTAATCAATCTAAACCAATGAAGCACCTTCAATAAGTATGCATCTGAAAGGTTATTTTTATAAAAAGTCAAAACCAGGGCATGCAGGAAAACTGGAATTATTGTAAAAAATTCTATGAATTAGTTTCTAAACCAATGATTTTTAGATGTCCATAGAATCTCTTGATCGAACCTCTGTAACTGGCTCCGCTTCCTCCTTGTCCGAGTAAAATTATAAATAAGAACACATGGTAGGTATGTGTAAAAGGACACAGCTACTCAAAAGTCATTCCAACACACATGCCATGACTTTGCATTGGCTCCATTTTAGTATTCTTTTACCCCTCAGTCATAAAGCCATTTCTATGTTAACCACATTGTTCAGAAAAGAAGCTCAAGACCAAATTTTGTACTTTTTCCTATAAAGAGACAAGTTGGCTTTGGAGAGGAATTCATGCAGCAGAAGTCGTAGTGTTAGGTAAGGGGTAAATGTAGGGGTATGGGTGGGTTGCGCTTCGGTGGGTCGGTGTGGACTTGTTGGGCCGAAGGGCCTGTTTCCACACTGTAATGTAATCTAATCTAATCTAAAAAAAAAGTGGAGAGTGAGGAGAACAATATGTCACTTTGATTCTAAAATATGAAACCAGAGAGGAAGTTGAAGTATCATACAGTCATAGAGATGTACAGCATGAAAACATAGCCTTTGGTCCAACTCGTCCACTCCGACCAGATATCCGAAAGTAATCTAGTCCCATCTGTCAGCACTTGACCCATATCCCTCTTAATCCTTCCTATTCATATACCCATCCAGATGCCTTTTAAAGGCTGTAATTGGACCAGCTTCCACCACTTCCTTTGGCAGCTCATTCCATACGCGCAGCACCTGTGAGAAAACGTTGCTCCTTGTGTCCCTTTTAATTGTACCCCTCTCACCCTAGGCCTATGCCCTCTAGTTCTGGACTCCCCCCACCCCAGGGAAAAGACCTTTTCTATTTACCATTTACCCTCAGCCTCTGACACTCCAGGGAAAATAGCCGCAGCTTATTCAGCCTCTCCCTATAGCTAAAATTCTCCAATCCCGATAACATCCTTGTAATTCTTTTCTGAACCCTTTCAAGTTTCACAACATCCTTCCAATAGGAAGGAGACCAGAATTGTGTACAATATTCCAAAAGTAGCTTAACCAATGTCCTGTACAGCCACAACATGACCTACCAACTCCTGTACTCGATACTCTGACCAATAAAGGAAAGCATACCAAACACCTTCACTATTCTATCTACCTTTGACTCTACTTTCAAGGAATTATCAACCTGCGCTCCAAGGTCTCTTTGTTCATCAACACTCCTCAGCAGCTTACCATTAAGTGTAAAGTCCTGCTGTGATTTGCTTTTCCAAAATGTAGCACCTCGCATTTGTCTGAATTAAACTCCATCTGCCACTCCTCAGCTCACTGGCCCATCTGATCAAGATCCCGCTGTACTCAAAGGTTACCTTCTTCGCTGTCCATTACACCTCCAATTTTGGTGTCTTCTGCAAACTTACTAACTATCCCTCCTAAGTTCACATCCAAATCATTTATATAAATGACAAGAATTAGTGGACCCAGCACCAATCCTTGTGGCACTCCACTGGTCACAGGCCTCAAGTCTGAGAAACAACCCTCCACCACTACCCTCTGTCTTCTACCTTCAAGCCAGTTCTGTATCCAAATGGCTAGTTCTCCCTGTATTTCATAAGATCTAACCTTGCTAACCAGTCTCCCACGGTGAACTTTGTCAAAAGCCTTACTGAAATCCACATAGATCACATCCATAGCTCTGCCCTCCATCAATCCTCTTTTGTTACTTCTTCAAAAAATTCAGTTAAGTTAGTGAGACATGATTTCCCACACACAAAGCCATGTTTACTATCCCTAATCAGTCCTTGCCTTTCCAAATACATGTAAATTTTGTCCCTCAGGATTCCCTCCAACAACTTAACCACCACCGAGGTCAGGCTCACCGGTTTATAGTTCCCTGGCTTTTCCTTAACACCTTTCTTAAACAGTGTTACTACGTTAGCCAACCTCCAGTCTTCTGGCACCTCACCTATGACTATCAAGGATACAAATATCTCAGCAAGAGGCCCAGTAATCACTTCCCTAGCTTCCCAGAGTGTCTTGGGTACACACGATCAGGTCCTGGGGATTTATCCACTTTCCTGCATTTCAAGACATCCAGCACTTCCTCCTCTGTAATATGACATTTTGCAAGATGTCACCATTTATTTCCCCATATTCTATATCTTCCACGTCCTTCTCCACAGTAAACACGGATGCAAAATACTCGTTTAGTATCTTCCCCCAACTCCTGCGGCTTTACACAAAGGCTGCCTTTATGATCTTTGAGGGGCCCTATTCTCTCCCTAGTTACCCTTTTGTCCTTAATCTATTTATAAAAACCTTTTGGATTCTCCTTAACCCTATTTTCCAAAGCTATCTCATGTCTCCTTTTTGACCTCCTGATTCTAAGTATACTTCTGTCTTTATACTCTAAGGATTCACTCAATCTATCCTATGTTTAGAAAGTGAAAATCACCCCTCTTATATTTTCCTTTCATAACATGTATAATCACATGCACATGTAGACACATTCTTCATTCCTTTCACAAAATCTTGAGGAAAACAAAACATAACTGGTCCAACCTCTGTTTCTGGCTCTTTCTCTTCCGTTGCCTGGCAAAGTCATGAAAACAAAAGATGAGATCGGAAAAGAGTAGGGATCAACAAACATCTGCATACATATACAGTTAAAACCATTCAAAAACTCAATTTTTATTCTAAACAGTTAGGGTTTTTCTACTGAATGAAAAACAACTCATTTCTCGTGACACTGCTCACAGCTATTTTGGAGTCAAGAGACAAAGGAGAGCCAGTGAACAAGATCAATTTGGATTTTAAGATGGCCTTTGACATGGTGCCACACAAGAGGCTGCTAAATAAAATAAGAGCCCATTGGGAGTTAGGGGTAAGGTACTGACACAGAAGAGTAATTGACTGGCAGAAGGCAGAGAGTAGGGATAAAGGATGGCTGCTGGTAACTAGGAGTTCTGCAGGGGTCAATGTTGTGATAACTATTCATGTTACACATTAATAATCTGCATGAAGGAATTAAGGGCATTGTTGCTAAGTTTGCAAATGGCATAAGGATAGTTGGAGGGAAGTGGGGAGGCTGCAAAAGTATTTGGACATGCTCGAAGTGTGGATAAAGAGGGGGCAGACAGAACACAATGCCATGAAGTGCAAGGTTATGCAATCTGGTAGGAAGTAATATATATTTTCTAAACAAAAATCTGAAACACAGAGGGTTAGGATTCTCTTAAGGTTAAGATACAGGTTTAGTTAGGAATCTGGAAAGTAAATGCAATGTTAGCATTCATTTCAAGAGGCCTAGAATACAAGAACAGATATACTGCTGAGGCTGTGAAAAGCTCTGGACAGACTGCATTTAGAATATTGAGAGCAATTTTGAGCCCTGTATCTAAGGAAGGATGTACCCCCAGAGCGGGTTTACAAGAATGATTCTGGGGATGAAGAGCTTGTCATACGAGGAGCAGCTGAGAACTCAGAGTTTGTATTCGATGGAGTTTAGAAGGATGAGGGAGGATCTGAGTGAAACTTATAGAATATTGAGACGCCTGGATAGAGTACATGTGGAGATATTTCAAATAGTAAGAGGGGACAGAGCCCAAGGGCACAGCCTCAGGGTGAGGGGGAAGACCCTTTAGAACCGACACAGAGGAATTCTTTCAGCCAGTGTGTGGTTAATCTGTGGAATTCACTGCCATAGAAGGCTGTGGAGTACACATCATCGAGTTTATTTAAGACAGAGATAGATCGGTTCTTGATTAGTAAGTGGATCAATAGTTACGGCAATGAGGTAGGAAAATGTGTTTTCCAACTCTAGTCATGATCAAATGGCGGAACAGACTCAAATGGTCTGGATGGCCCAATTCTGCTCCTGTAACTTAATGGTCTTTTAACATGCCAACAATAATTAGATGCTAACCTGACCTATTTCTGCAAATCCCTTTCTCATGTATTCCCTGTGGAGATACTGTTGAAGCATTGGACCTATTACCTGATATTCCCTCTTGACAGTTAAAATGCTTTCTTAAAGCCTACCTTTTCAAAAAATCTTTGTGGTCAGTCTCTTTACTATTCTCCAATCCCTCTGCTCCAATCCCGACCTCACCATCAAGCCAGCAGATAAAGGGGGCGCAGTGTAGCCTGGCGCAATGACCTCTTTACCGCTGAAGCCAAACGCCAACTTGAGGACACCTCTTCCTACCGTCCCCTCGACCATGACCCCACCCGCCCATCACCAAACCATCATCTCCCAGACCATACAGAACCTCATCACCTCAGGAGATCTCCCACCCACAGCTTCCAACCTCATAGTCAGGGAACCGCGTACTGCCCGGTTCTACCTCCTTCCCAAGATCCACAAGCCTGACCACCCTGGCCGACCCATTGTCTCAACATGCTCCTGCCCCACTGAACTCATTTCTACCTA